>NC_041336.1:15553395-15558395 GCF_004354835.1 Perca flavescens | reverse complement strand
CGAGCCTGCAGGGGACAGAAGCCCGAGGCTGGATTAGAGGTGGATTGATAGACATAGGCACGCACCGACGCAGTCACAGAAATAAACAGACAATGAGAACACTGTCCTCGAGTTACCTGATAAAACGAAGGTTCTAAAGAGAGAGCTTGAAAATGACAGAATGAAACTAGAGGAAATGTCATCCATGAATAATTTTAATTCCAAGCTCAGATTTTTTTTCATGAAGCCGCGTCACATAAATTGGACATTTCTCTGAATAAGACACCAAAAATGTCTAACTCATTTACACATCAAGGCTCACCAGAGACTTTCCAAAGGTGCATTATTCCAGTCCTCGTAACATTCCAATCTGCTACCCAGTACATTTTTCACATTCATTAATACTTGATTAAATTATTATTCATAGCTCTGATGGTGTGATTAGAAAAGAAATGGGAGGCAACATATGAAACAATTAGGGAAATGAAGCTAAAATTTAAATATTCAACATTCATTCTCATTGTGACTTTGCAAAGCAAAACAGAAAATATAACAGGCAGGAGAACAAAGTCATCTGAGAAGATCACAAGATGAGCATCCAACACGATGATCCCATTCTGTTAAGGCCATGCCTGGCGCAGGCCTTTCATCTGTGGGCACCTCACCTGACACGGAGGGCGACATCCGTCACTGTCTGCTAAGTGACTGACTTGCCCGTCTAGATAGCTATCAGCTAAGCTAACCGGAGCCAGGTGATAATATCTGGAATGTGTGAAACCCGAGAGAGACAAAACAACACGTGTCTCAACCTGCACAGACCTGCAACTCCGGGAGATGGAAGATAGAGACACTGTGGGCTGATGAAGATGTGTGGAAGGAGAGTAGGGGGCGAGGCAGGTAAGGGCTGGAAGAGACAGCAAAGTCAAAAACAAACAGACAAAAACAGTGGGATGCCAGTCAAGGATGGAGGAACAGACAAAGATGAGTAAAGGGGGGGTGTCGGTTAAGCATAGTAATACACTCTACTCCCTCACCTAACACTCGCACTCTCTTCTCTAACCCAGTGGATCCCAAAACAGATTTTGACCCATTCAGTGCCACAACTTCCTCTGCTCACACAGTGCCCATGTCCTGCTTTTCAGGAGGGAAAAAAACAAACACGGGACAAAAATAACATCAACTCTTGCTCTCCTTTGAAGTGTATGTACCTAAGGTTATATGCTGACGTGTGACGCAGTTGGCCTCCCATGAGATCGCACACCAGATGGGCCCGTGACCCTTTAGGTTATGCTTCGTATTGCACCCACACACACACACACACACAATCATTCATTCTGATTTAAATAAAGCAAATTTACACTTCCATAAGGTCTACATTTCCCACTGACATCAATATTGTGGCCTGTCCAGTTTAGGTAAGCGACGCCTATTCCGTCTTTTACTGGCCACTGAAAACCAAGGGCACGCCTTGTTAACAAGGGAAGAGTGTGGCATTAAGAAATGACAGAGCCTCTGTAGGGAAGGACACCAGCTCAGAGAAGATTAAAGCGCACTAAAGTGGATGAAAGGATTTAGTCGATAGAAAGAATTTTGATAATCAATTAATCATTAGTGTAAATTAAATATACCGGTATTTGAATTTTAGACCATTGGCAGACACAACAATAAATTTAACCTTTGGCTCTGCACCTTGTGATAGTCATTTGTTTCCATGTTTTACAAACTAAATTATTCATAAAAATACCCCAAAAACAGAGGATGAAATAATAAACAGTTGCAGTTAAATGAGTTCAACTGACATTTCTTTTGTCTATTATAGCTACCACTGGCCACAAACATATCAAGAAAAGGCCTAAAATCCTGCGCCTCTATTCCTCCATTCTTATTCAAATACACAAACTGTGTGTCCAGTCAAGATACACGTCAAGAAAAACTGTCAGAGTAACTGAGAAAAGAAAAACAAGTAATGACGAGAAGATGGAGTCTGACAGGCAGAGATTACAAGAATGACAGACGCCGATAGGAAGAGAGGGAGGATAAAAGCAAGTGTGGCAAAACTGGCATAAAGATGCAATGCTGATCGCCAGCATACCAAGATGAAAGACAAAATGGAGCATACAAAAGGAGTGTGTCAGGGTGTCCCTGGATCACTTTAATCATGGCAACTGCATACCACAGAGGCAGACAGTATGGAGAGTTTTGTTCCCCTCTTAATTAATAGAGTGTAACCTCGAGAACCAGTCACGTTTTATACACGTCTATGCATTTACACTAGCCTAAAACACAAGTTTAGGCTTAGTCTAGCCCTGCTTATATACAAAATAAGTGAAATACAGGCAAGGGGATGTTCACCAAGCTTTAGCCTGAAAGAAAACTCTGGTTTCTGTCCAAGTAGATGAGTCTTGTTTTAATTATTTACAGGAGTAGATGGTCCAGGCAGGCATCGCAAGTGCTGGTTGTTTAGGATAATGGAGGAAATAAAACATTATATGGTGGGAAGCCAAGCAGGACAATTGTGTGTGTGTGTGTGTGTGTGTGGAGGAGTCTTCTGGATGTTTGTAGTGGTGTTGAAGCTTAGCTATCAGCGCCTCTGCTACCCTGGCACCATCTCATCCACCTCCTCCATCTCCAAGCATCTGGTAATAATGAAGAGACGTTTGAGCACACGAAGGAAGAGGGAGGGAGAGTAGGGGTGGCAGCATGGACGGGTGTTTAGAGAAGAAGAAAAAAGGAGGAGGAGGGGAATGGTATGGAGGTGAGGAGAGAAGGGTGGGGTTAGATAGAGGGTAGTGGAAAAGATAAAAATGCCTACGAGCGTTCTTCACATTTTCAGCCATTTTTGAAAGTGACACAAGAGAGGGAAATCCTTAAAAAAAAATATTTCACTTTAATTTAACCAAAGTGGCTAGAGAGAGAAAGAAAATGAAAAGGAGAAAATTACAAGAGAGGGGTGAAATGAAATGCAACCCCTATATTACTGGACATCTGTGATCATATGACTATATTCAAAGCTGTCAGCCTGTGCTTTTCATTACAAGAGTGGGGGATGGAGAGAGACAGGAAACGAGATGGAGATAAAAGCAGACATGATACTATTGAACTTGTTTCAATTAGATGAACTCAAAGGCGGCAGCGGCGCGCTGCGTAGCTGGACCTCCCATCAGCATCATTCATTCATTATTCATAACACTGCGTTTTTTTTCCAAGGCACAGATGACTTAGAGTGTGAGAAAGCTATTCAATTTACATGTCCAGAATATTTTTCGTTGCTATGATGTGACTCACCAATGTGAGTTTTTCCTCTGTCCTCGGAGTCTGTGTGTCACTGAATGTCATTTGAGAACAGTGTGCTTTTGTGATGCCTGGGTTAGAATTACACACATTCCGCAGTTGGGTTTGGGGGCCCTTGGGCGAATTTTGACATTTATGGTGGGGAGGGTGTTTGAGAGGGGTTTGCAGAGACAAGGCAAAAGCGTGTCCTTACAGGTATATGGCAGGAAGGGGTAGAGTGAGGGAAGAAGGGAAAGGACAGGAAGGAGGAAGGGAGGGTGGGGGGTGGGGGGGAGGGTCTGTCAAATACAAGATGAGGTGAGAAGAACTAAAGAACTGGGAGCTGAGGAATGTGGAAAAGAAGTAAGCCAAGTTGACCGACAGGAGACGTGGAAGCTGTCTATCATCAGCAGAGCTCCAGAATTTTCCATGACTTCAACTCTCCATCTTGAAGCAGAAAGGTAGCTGGGGGGCAGAAAAGCCAACCCTGTATCTCCATATCTCTATAATGAGCTGTGAACCACAGGCTGAGGTGGCAGGCGAGGCAGGGAGACACGTGGAGGTAACACTCCAACTAGAGGTGGGCGATATATTGTTTAGACGATAATATCCAAATTGTTGTCTGGACGATATGCAAAATTGGGATATCGAATATTTCATAATTTGTACAATCCGACCCACCAAACATGAAAAGAGCTGAAGGAAGTTAAAGAGAAAACAAATAGCGCACACTATAACCTTTTAAACAATTATATGTAGCGATTTTAATACTGTAGGGGTTTGTTTGACTGTATTTTTTTGTACAAAATCACGATCGTCAGAAATACAGCCAAGTAGGACTATCAGAATCTAGTCTGACCCGGCCCTGTCCCAGCTCCAGGACTGCCTCCAATAAGGACATGGTTATGTACAATATGTTACAGAACAGAGCCCTTTGTTTATTGTTATGATTTCATTTTGCTTGTACATTTCCCCAAGAGAACCACTGAAATAGCCTCCGAACAGGGCTTCTTTTAACTTCTAGAAGGATTTCAAAAATATCGTCTGAATATTGATATCGAGATATTGAAAAAAAATATCGAGATATTCATTTTTGTCAATATCTCCCACCCCTAACTCCAACTTAAGTTTCAGCCGTGCACAAGTGAAGGCAGGTGGCATCGGAAGACCCAGTAGATCGAGGAAAATGTGTTCCCCAGATTGGAGAGATATAGATTTAGTATGCGGGAACCCAGATGCTTACCACCCTCATGTCATATATCACACCAACCGGTTGCTTCATTTATAACACTATGCAAGATGTTACATATACAAATGCAACCATTTTATCTGCACAGATTAAAGGACTACGGCAGGGACCTGCATCGACTGTGCTCTAGGTTTGCCCAAATTGTAGTTATTTTTCTGTTGAGAACAGACACAGGAATTGAGGACCCAAAACTTGCTGAACTCACCCATGTCCCAACATGCCCTCACCAGCCACTGAGGGAAAAAAAAGAAATCTGATTTCTGCAATTCAATCTCCTCCTCCCACCCACATTCACAATGACCTTATGTGAAAACAACCGATAGCAGCTTCTGTATTTATCTGATAAATTGTTCCATTTTGGATTGTACTACACCCAAAGCAGCTGCTGCAAACAAACAGAAGCACTGCAGTGTGTCAGTGTTACTGGCTAATGTGGTTTATGGGCAGACCTGTGGACCGAGCCTGGCTCAAACTGATACGGAGGCTTGTTTCCACGGTCCAG
>NC_041336.1:15403395-15550895 GCF_004354835.1 Perca flavescens | reverse complement strand
GTAAGCAAATAATGTAATCTGAAAACTGCTGCCCTGGTTAAAAAAAACAATACAACTGATCTCAGCAGGTATTGTGTCTGGAATGGAGTGGAATGGAATTTCCTAAGTGACCCCAAACTTTTGACCGGTAGTGTATGTAGATGGACAAACACGTTGAGATACTTAAGCATGTGTGCACATCACACATGGTTTAACCATCGACGAGTACCCCCGTTCGTCAGGCTCTCCTTTACGCTGTGCTTCAACGTGTTGCCCTCCTCCACTCCCTTCACTCTACACTCCCTCTCCATTCCTCTCTCCTTCCTTTCCTCTCCTTCTCCGTCTCTCTGCTGTGTGGGTAATCAGCCCAGTATTAATACCTGCATTCCGACAGCCTACAGGAATGTCCTAACAATGTAGCCTTGTTCAGGTGCAGAGAGAGAAGGACCTCACTGAAAAATACATTCAAAAAGTGCTGCAGTGAGGAGTCCCAGGGCTACAGCATGTACTGTATGAAGTGAGGCACTTTATGATTTGAGATGAACACAGTTGAGTGGTATACACTTGGCTTTCATGCTGCCTCTAACATTTGAGGTCAGTACATAAAGAAAAGCCATACTCATACATCCATAGAGTATATCAGTCAAGTATACCACTTGTGAACTCATAGTCTATAAGCCCAGGATGAACAGGATGCAGCTGAGCTATGCTACTTTACCAGCGAGTGATACTTCAGTATTGCAGTTCATTGACTTTCAATGGTATCATATTGGGATGGTAGATTATTTATTACATTTATTTCACAAAGTGGTCCAAATTCAACAACAATTTTTTTATAATCTATTAATCGTTTTAGTTCATGTGTCTCAATCTTGGTCCATAAGATTTTCATCGCTGTTCAATTAATATTTTGGGGTTTTGGACTGTTGGCCGGACAACAAAAGACATTTGAAAACTTTTTTGAAATTTTATAGCTCAAACAATAAGCAGATTAAATCAATAATGAAAAGAATCATACGTTGCAGCGTAAATCCAATCCAAGCAAACTAAAATTCATTATTTTATACATGACTGGTCATATGTGATATATTTCAATGTGGAAAAATATTCCTATTAATATATTGACATTGATTTCCAGCCATAAGTAGAAGCCAGACATAATGAAAAGCAGTGACATACTGGAGTGCTCCATCATCCTCCCATCCTCCCTCCCGCTGCCTTTCCCCTTTTGTCAGGCCTTATTATTGAACATGTGTCCTCTCTGCCCCTGCCATTAACCAACCCCACCCTCACACATTGCTTTCAATGGACAGGCACACACACACACACTCCCGAAATGCTAATTGACATGTGGAGTCGGTGCATCTTTCATCATTCTCCACGGAGACAAATCTTGAAGTGTGTGTGTGATGTGAGTGGGGAATGGGATCAAAGGGGATCCTCCAAGCTGCCTGTCCAAAACCTCTCAGCCTCTCTCAATAATCCGTGAGGCTGCCAGGAAAGACCAAATCTCTACCGTAGTCACCTCGGTACAGTACAGTTTGTTCAGCGCCGGACTTCTGCTTGATAATCATTCAGTACGAATAATTGTTAACTAAATTTAGTCTCGCTGCTGGAACATGCCTGCCAGGGCAAAATGCAAGATGCTCTCGAGGCAAAACATTGGGGTTATAATTACTTTATCCCTTAATAACAAGAAGCTAAATCAGTTAGGCACTCTGTAAATCTAACATTATCCCCACAATAACTATCCATCACGTTTGTTGTTCTGTACATTGCACAGACATGTAATTGGGAATCATTTAGCCTGATGGAGTCATAACCCAATTGAAAGGCATTGATTTTGGATTAAATATTCATATGGACCGGGAGCAAGCTTGTACTTTTTCCCTGCCATACTGAATCAAAATGAAGCTATGAAACTTCACTTTCCTAGTATTACCGGAAAATGAACACAACTGATGAACAACACAGGAGATCCAGCTTTGAATTTCCCAAATGAAAACAAACAAATTGGGAAAAAATGCACTCATACTGGATCTGCAAAAAGAAACTAACGTGCCTTCCACCACACAGATGCAATTTTATAAATACTGTTACACCAGTGGGAAGTGACTTAGTCTTCTGGCTTGATTATTGTCATTACTGAACTGTCAGTCAAAAAGAAGAAAAAGATTACCTTTCCCTACTGCTCAGAATCACCAGGGATTTGAGACACCCTGCTTCTAGTGGCTCCTTCTGTTCAGGCTATTGTGATGATTAGACAACACATGGTCAGGAGGATGCATGTATTTTGTGTCGGTCGCTGGCAGGGATGAGAGACAGATGACGGATGGAGGGTGAGACAAGTGAGAAGAGGAGTAGAGACAGATTAGCGTGAGCGATGCAGAGAAGAAAAACAGTGATGATTTGAGCTGGGCATAAAGTAGGGTGGGGTAAAGAGATTGACAAGCAAATTCCAGAGAGAAATGTAAGAAAGTAAGAAATAAAGAGACTCAAACTAAAGTTAAGAACAGGATGTGACTTGAGGAGAACATTAATAGTCAGTGCATGGTAACTTTACTCCTCTACTCCTCTTTCAAAGTCAAGTTCACACAGGCAGAGGAGCAAAGGGAACTTTAGTGCTGTGGTCGTTGTTTCAGAGGGGCTCAGGTAAGCGAATCCTCAATAAAACAAAGACGAGTTATGTCCTTAGGCGAGTAAGAAGCCCTGCAAACTGACACTGGATCTGTTTAGTGATGACACTCTGGCCTAACTCTCAGTAATGTGGGGAGACCCCTTTTTCTCACGCAAATAGACATGAAGTCATAGGGAACATCCAACACACAGAACACTGACATAAGATGACAAGTATATTAGGGTGCTGTAATACAAATACCTTCTCACACACAAACACGTTCCCCTCCTCCACCCACTGCTCCTCCTCTTCCTTCCCAGTATGGAGGATTAATGTTCCCACTCCTGTCTCCCGGGTCCCCCTGGCCCAGTTAAAGCAATAAGATCTCATTGTCAAACAGTGACCAGCGTCACCGGAGAGGTTAACCACCGCTGCTTAACCATTAACTAGATTAAAGTCGGGGGGGGTGCGCAGGAATGTTCTCTGACAGATGGCAAGGGGAGATTGGATATGAAAAGTGGTTAAAAAGAGAGAAGACCTACCTTTGTGACAGGGGTTTGAGCAGCTTTTCCGACACAGGTATTTAGTAAACACAGAACATTCTGTAGCCTAGTAAACTTTAAGTCACCTTCTTCTGGTTATCATTATGCGTTACTGATAAGGGAGGAAAAGAATCCCTTGAGGCTCGACCGTCATATTTCTGAAACCACTCAAGACCCAGCAAGAATAACTGGGTCAGAGGTCAGTTCAAATATCTGTCTGCAGGCCTAAAATTGTGCCTCCGTGGCATGGGAACTGTTTCAAATCACGTACAGTAAGTTTTCAAGAAGCATGTCGAATAAATACTCAAATAACAAAAGGACAAACAAGTTAAATTAGGCATGCATTCACAGCAAACATTCTCTCTCCTTTCCCCACAACAGGCCAAGCCAGTAGTGTGGAAAGACGAGGTGATAATGGAACCTGTGTGTGTGTGTGTGTGTCTGTTTGTGTGTGTGTGTATGTGTGTGCGTGTGTGTGTGTGTGCGTGCGTGTGTGTGTGCGTGCGTGTGTGTGTGGAAAGGGGGTGGGGGGGGTGACAGGGCTTCTTTGGTGGGGTGCATTCAACAACTGCTGCTGAGGCAACTGTTGATGTCTGAAAAGCAACAGCTTGCAGGGCTCCCAGAGGACACTCTGCCAGCCAACAATCAGATGGAAGGTTTAGGGTTGGAGGGGCGCAGGGGTTAGGATTTCTTCTCTGCTGCCAGGAAAATGATCTCCTTGGCCACAGATCCATGCTTTTCCACGACATTCCCCATTCCTAATTGGTATCCCTCAATCCTGACATACCCCTCCTGTCTGATCCTCACTGCTGTTATCTCGGCCTGTATAGCTTTTGTTCGTTTTATCCCCCCTTTGCACGCTACGTGATTGATCAAAACAGCTGGACACAAGATGAGTAGACACAGAACATGTAGGCCATCGTATTTCTTTCCTATTTTACGATTTGTACAGCGCGTGGCTAAAAAAGCCCAAGCCAATCCTGCTACTTTGTGTATTCCAACAACAAATGCATATAGAAATAGAGGCTCTTATCCACATCTTGCTACAGCACTCTCCTGCTAAATGGATTGGCAGCACTTAACCTCGCCTCCAGAAAGAGCTTTGTGAATTTTCAATTTTGCTCCATCCCTGAATCCCCCCCACCACCACCACATACAGACAGAGACAAGGACACACATACAGAGACATGTAGCCTCTTTTCAAGGCTGCATTTGAAATTACCCATCATCATCCTCCCTCGAGACAAGAACAAGACTGCACGGTGGCTGCTCAACAGTCAGCTGTAATCATCTCTCGTCCCAACCCTTTCTCTCTGCTTCCTTCCTTCACTCCCTACAACTCCCACTACTGACAAGACAGCATCCTCAAAGCAACAGATGAAAACCAAACAACTTCTAGCCAGCTTCTTTTCCACTGTTGTCTTGTTAATATTCATGACAATGTGTGTATTGTTCACAACAATTTTTCGAAACTTTAAATTGTGATTCAAACACAGACAGAGGCAGAGACAGACCATACTGGAATGTGAACATGCCAAGTGGAGGAGGACGGCCATTCTTATTTTAAAATCATCAATAGTTGCCATAACTCTGCTGAGGAACGTCTCTAGGAATGGGGCGTAAAAGCAATCTTCCTGATGCTATGCAGGGTTATTAGCTGTGAACCACGCACAAAAGCACAGTGGTCTACATAGTCAAAGACAACATGGTAAATCACAGCAAGCAAACACAGCAAGCAAACACAAGTGGACATGACAAAAACAAAAAACAAAAAAGTGTCATTGTAAAAGGACAAAAAAGAGACATGGTGGTGTAAAAGAGAGACAACCCAAGACAAAGCAACAGGCAGACAAACATAAAAAGAGATGGGAACATAGACAAAGCTAATCTGGAGGAATACATCTTTTGTTTATGTATGAGTTTCTGTGGAAGTTCCTGTGTGTAATCACAGCTTTGGCTGCAGCTCTTTTGATGCCTTCGTGGGGATATGAGGATGAAAAAGCAAAGGGGATCAACTTCTCCGTCTCCGCTGTGAACCACATCATTCTTGCTAACTGACTTCCAACAAGGATTAACCACGTGCATGCAACCTACCATCTGCTGATGCCCAGTTGCCTGTCTGTGATGATTGCCAGCTCACCAGCCAACATCAGTGTGCTATTAAACTGCTGTAATTGACTTTAATGTGTCATTCACTGCAAATAATAAACACTAGTGTGAAAAACACACTAAAATCCCCCTTTTAGAGCTCAGTGATTCCTAAACGGACTTTCTAACACAAGCAAACCACAACATGCCCTTTATTTTAACTGACTAATGTTTAACTGGTGTCCCCTGGTTGTTTGGCTGAGTGAAACCCAGTCAAACCACAAGAATGCTCCCTGGCTGTAAACAGACTCCAGCTTTGCACCTATAACACGACCTCCTGATGGTGAGATAGATGCCGCATTGTGGCTTCTTGTTTGTACGTGGATTACTGCCGGCAACTTGTGGTGAGAGGGGGTTTAAAGGCCAGAAAGGAAGCCCTTGTGCATAGAATTTGAAGTGATGACAAACAAACACACACATTACAGAGCGAGCTCCAACGTGTCCACAGGTATGCGACTCATTCCATCTCAGTGTCTCTGTCACAAACATTTTCACAAACACACGGAGGGGAATGAATCACCTCAATAATTATAGCCCCACCATTCCAAGGCCTGCTCCCCCAACGGCCGAAATGAAAAGGGGGCAAACATGGAGTTGCTCTCCAGAAGCAGCCACTATCAATCTGTCACTCACGATGAGCTAAGGTTTCCAGTGTTGTGTAACACCAGAATGCAGCAGGGGCTCTACGTGTATGTGCTTCCATTTACATGTTATATGTTAATTTGTGGTTGTGAGTGTAGCCTTCCTGGTCAGTGAATGTATACTGCCTGTGCCTACCTGTTAGTATTTTTCCATTCACAGATTCAAGAATGAACACGTGTTTGCTTGCAAAAGACTAAAACCAAGTGCCCCAGGACGGCTGTAAAAGAGGTCCCCTGCCTTTTATCTCCTTGTGGCTAAACAGCTCTTTTTCTGGCCTAATACCATAATAATTACACACGTCTCCAGGGGTGCACTTTTGATGCTGTGCTGGCAGGGGGGACAGAAATTAAAAGTGAGGAAATGACTGTGGGACTTAAGGCGGCGATAGACAAAGAGGCTGACGCTGCGTGTTAGACTTTAACACCTTGAACTCAGCTGATGCTTGTCACTGCGATTCTTTCCGCCGGTTCCTGACCACTTTGGAGTCTCTACAGTTTAGCTCAAACTCATCTGACATTTGACTCTCCTTTTGTCTCTTTACCTTAATGTCACTTTGTTCTTTTTACCCTCCAAAACGCGCAACATTTAGGTTAAGGGGGAAACAAAGGCAGAGTAAATGTGAGGTTATTGCTTCTATGAAATACTCCCCAAAAAAACCTGGTTGTATATGACTTACCTTATGTAACTTTGTATTTTGTAACCCACCTTATAAGTGTACAGTGTCAGAATGTATTTTTGTCAACATCTGCTTAGAAATAGTAGTTCTAACTTGGAGAGCGTGCTGTCACAAACTTTAGACACCTCAAATTCAGTTATATTTTAGCATGTATCCACTGTTGATGCCTTTGCTGTGACGGAAAAGGCAATGGCATGTCAGGAGCGCAGAAGAGGAGCCATTTACCAACATGTCCGGGTGAGCGGGTCAAAGGGTCAGAGGTGGTCCTTGGCATGCTGAGCACCTTGGGGCGCCCCGGGCTGTCATGCAGCACATATCCATGTGTCACAAATACATAAATACAGGCATACATGCTTAGAAATATGTGGCCGCGTTGGCTCGATGGGTGGAGCAGGCGCACATATACTGAGAGGTTTATGCCTCGACGCAGAGGTCTAGGGTTCGAATCTGACCTGTGACTATTTCCTGCATGTCTTCCCCCTCTCTGTCCCCTTTCTCACCTAGCTGTCCTATCAAATAAAGGTGGAAAAGGCCCAAAAAATGATCTTAAAAAAAAGAAGAAGAAATATTTCATCACACTTAAAGGAGACAACACACACCTCGGGTGTTGCGTGTCCTGTGGTTCTATTTAGTGCACTTCTATGCTCAGAACTGACATAGTTGTAAGTTGCCAGTGTGCGACCAGTAATTGTGAGAATGTGGGTCTGTGTGACAGAATCCCAGTGAGACCCAACAAGAGCTGCTATTATTAGACACAACTATGCTGAGAGAGAGAGAGAGAGGGGGGAGAAAGAGAGAGAGAGACTCTCTCTTAGAATAAATCAACATTTGTAGCACTAAAGTGAAATAATGACTTTCCTTCCCTCAAACTTCAGATCACCTAGACCTGAGCCTTTAAATCAATGCAGCACAGCTGTACAGAGGGATTTGTGATCTACGCTGCGTCCATCAATTACAGGGCACTTTTTAGTTGGCACCTGTTAAAAGGCTCCATGAAGGACAGACAGCAAAGCACAACAACCGTCTCTGGAAGGAAGGTGGGGGGGCTAAACCAGGTAAACTTGGAGGTGGATGCTGATATATAGAATACTACGTTTGAATAAAATGAAAATAAATTGCTGACAAAAAAACATGCAGTGAGTACAGGGAGAGATTTGTCCCCGCTAGAAACACAGAGAGAGGGGAGCCCCCCAGCACTTCAGCTCCGCCCTTTAGCTCATCCTGCTTCAAACCACCAGGCAAGGAATGAGAAAGAACCTTTACAAAATGCCCATTAAGCAATATAGCAAATTTGATCTTGGCACACACACTGTCTCATTGGACCCGC
Source organism: Perca flavescens (assembly GCF_004354835.1). Classification (NCBI taxonomy): domain Eukaryota; kingdom Metazoa; phylum Chordata; class Actinopteri; order Perciformes; family Percidae; genus Perca; species Perca flavescens. Next base: position 15,542,964 of record NC_041336.1, on the reverse strand, counting down.
TGAAGGTTGTGACATAGCACTATATATTTCAAAGTCAAATACTTGAAAAACACAAATATAAACATCAAACAAGCAAGCTGTTTTACATTTTAGATAGTATTATAAAAAGTTGATATTATGGTGACACTAAAAGCAGTTTTAAAACACCATGAAGTACAGTCAGGGGTGTCGGACTGGGGGTGGAAATGGGACTGCGTACCCAGGGCCATCATGTGAGGAAGGCCCAAAAAGATGCTAGGATGAATAGCAGTGGATGCTACACCCCTGAGTACAGTAGAACCATAAGGCGCTGTAAATCCTTATGGGACAGGGAGGGAGGGAGAGCAAGGGAGATAAATCATCATGGCTAATGTAAAACCAGGTCAATAATAAAACTCCTTAAATGGATAAAAACTTGGTTTTGGTCAGTAATCAAAAACTTTTCTTTGATTTAGATCATATAATGCCGAAGTCACGTTGAATTTAAATTGGCTTAGTGTCTCTGGCAGGCTGCACCCAGGGGTGCTGAGGGTGAGGCGCGTTGCCAGCAAAGGAAACGCAAATCCCGTAGATCAGACATCAAAGCGCTGGAAACTGCAGCCAGACATAGCAGCATGGATGAGACGGGCAAAAATGGTCTTCAAAATAAAAGCTCAACATCTCTCACATTATTTTCTCCAACAAGTTTTTTTTTTTTTTTTTTAGATGTAGGCATATCAGTAAATGTATACGCCTACACTTCATCTACACATGACCATTATGATTTTTCAATCTGTGTTTTATTTTGACAGTTGTGGCTGCATTGTAAGAGGTAGGCTGGTATTAGGCTATATTGGATTGGCAGCGGGGTCCAGAGGAAATAACGGTGTGCCGCAGTCCCGTGCGCTAACAAGTGCACTCAAGTGTGGAGCTGAGACTTAGCCACCAATAACCCTTAAAACATCCCATCAGTGTATAACCCGTACGTCGGGGCTGCGCAACCTGACTGCTACTGCCGAGTGTGTGTGTGTGTGTGTGTTTGTTTTTTTTAAACCAGTTTACCAGGACTAGACTATTGTTAAAACAAACGGACTTGTTCGATACATGTCGATTTCGAGATAAATCCGGTTTTCCACCTGCTATAGGCGTGTTGTGGCTACTATGCGCAGCCGGTAGCCTAACAGGTCGCTCAACATCAGCCGACAATAAAGAACAAACATGAAGTAAGCTACAAAGTGTTGAAGTAGAACAACTTAGTAAGCCGCGTCTGACCGCGGCGTGTAGCTACAGACAGGTCTGCCGTGACCTGTAAGCAGCGGACCTCCTAACTCGGAAGATCTCGAACGAGTAAAGTATAAATGTGCAGCCTAAAGCTATGAAAAACTAACCAGCGCCGTGTCCAACGCATTATAAAGTTACTTAGACAGGGTATGTAATTAAAAAAAAAAATAAATGTAGCGGAAAGTATCGAAGAGTCTTACCTTGAAATGCCCAGAGCAGCAAGGTGCACAAGAGCGACGCGCGTCCAAATGTTATGCCGTCCATGGCCGCTTTTCTAACTTTTTCAAGGAAAAGTATTCACTTTGTTTTTGGCTGAAGAGTGTGGAAATCTGGCAGCAGCGAGTCTTCTTTCTTCTTCCAATGCTCCAAAGCTTTCTGGACTTCTCGCCCTCTCTCTCTCTCTCTCTCTCTCTCTCTCTCTCTCTGCAAAAGGAGTGCCTCTCTCCCTCACTCACACACAGAGAAATCTGATGCTGATGGCAGTCTTCTTGGTTGATATATTTGCACAAAAGGTGACCCACACCCCTCCCAATACAACCCCCCTCCTCCCCCTCTCTCTCTCTCTCTCTCTCTCTCTCTCTCTCTCTCTCACCACCTCACTTGCTGTGAAAAGACCTGCTTGACTAATCGCGTAGGTCCACTTGGGGCCCGCAGGATTTCTTTAAAGCAAGTTAAAAGTGATTTTATCACGAGGCTCCCTCATTGAAACACCAAAAACGTACCGTTCATACAAAATAACTCAAGTTTTATCAGGATGATTCAACAAAATGGCTGAAGAACTGTAGAATACATGTATACGCTCACATTAAACTTAACATAGTAGCCTAGCTATATGTTTGTCCCTATTAGCCCAACAGTTATTTTTGGGTTAGTTATTAACATGGCACATTTTACCACTTTTACATTTATTTTATTGCTTGTAAATTATGGAGGTAATGGCACAGTGTAAAAAAAACTACCCATATTAACCCTAATAAAATAGGCTGAAGAACAATGAACTGTTGGAAATTGTAAAAGGCATCATTTTGCAATTGTAGACAAGGGAAATTAATTTCATCAACTATAGCTAAAGGCTGGAGAATGAATCTGGCAGGTTACTGATCATCATTCAGAGGTTTTGTATCGCACAAAAAAAAAAAAAAGAATAGTTTAAAACAAAACTAAATGTCCTGCCCTGGTTAGACCTTTAGCATTGTATTTGTCTCATTTTCAAAAGGCTGGAGGCCATTTCTTGGGAGTAGGCTATACTGTCTCGCGTTGACAGACCATACCATTCATTCCTAGACATGTAATCCCTTCACAATCAGTTTGGGTATTTACAGGGTAGGGTACTGGGTATTTGGTATTTATAGTTCAGATATACAATTATCATGAGAGGCTAAGTGGCTTATTCACAATGTTATAATACCAGTCTGAGTGCTTGGAGTGGCTATTGTGTGATCTATGAAGTTGAATTAGGCCAAATCCCATAAACTAGCAGTTAAAAAGCATAAATAGATGTCAATCCCCTATAAAATGGCTTAATGGAACTACTGCCCATCTAAGTGCACAATACTTAGTTTCTTTCTTTTGGAGACTGGCAGACTGTGGAGCAGCACTCAACAATCGGCACACCCTGCAGGTAATAATAGTCACTTGCAGAGCAGTTGCATTCAAAGACACACATTCCAAACATAGTTGGTCCAAAACAGCTGGTTAATATTTTCTCAGGCCGTACAAGGAGGAGAGGCGATACTTGCTGCACTGCACCATACACACAGAACACTGACAGTTGAGCTGCCTGGAATATACACACACTCACAGTCGTTCCACACATGAAGGAGACATTGGTAGGAGTTTGCATACGCTACTGAGAGTTTGAGGGGGCAGAGGCAGCTAGTTTAGCCTCACGTCATTTCTTTCTCTGAATCTCTCCTTCTCTCTGTCTATTCCCGGCGATGACAGCAGGAGAAGAAAAAAAACCTTCCCACTGACTATCTCACATCAATAGAGCCACTCATCCCTGATATCGACCAAGTCATAATCATCTCTCCATGCTGTGGAGACATAAGATCCACTAACAAGTCTTCTGTCCTGTGGTGAAGGATTTAGCGCTGCGTAACCCTCACACTGCCTTACATCAGACCTGTATCATGCCGCATAGCTGTAGCTAATGCTGATGTGGCCGAGTGCATGGGCGTTCTTACGTAAGGTCTTTTAGTCATACAGTACAGTAGCAGTGGCTGTGATTTACTGTATTGGCTCATTACCTAATGGGGCTGCAGGGGAGGAGAGACGGATGAGGATGGAAGAGGACAAAGAAGAACACAGAAAATGATAATAAAAATAACAGGAAAGGAGAATTGAAGGGAATATATGAAGAAATTGAAAGGAAAGGGATTAATATAGTAGGGGAAGAGAGCCAGGACTGGGTGACAACTAAAGAGGAAGAAAGAATGAAGATGCTTGGAGACATTTCTTGACATAAATTCCAAAATATTTGCTGAAGTCAGTCTTGGAGACCAAAGACTGCTTATTGACTTAGAGTTCAGATTGTTTACAACAGGTAGAGCACAGGTGGGCTTGACCATCATGAGGAGGTAGCGCTGTACCCGATTTGTAAAAGTGGTGTCAGACAAGAGTAGTTTCTAAATGACAGGCTTATCATCCTTCTTCAGACCGACTGGGTCTTAACATGATCCTCTGAGTGCAGAGTACTGTTTAAATGCTATTATTTCAGAATCATGTGCCACGTGCTTGGCATCAGGATTATATGTCTTCAGTTGTAGGCTCACTTTGTGTAAACATAAGTAATCATACCGTTATTATCCTAGGCATATTATGCACCTAGTATGTTAGTATATGAACACCAACAAGCCATGCTTTCTCAATAAAAAGGCGCCTTAAATGAATGAAGGCTTTATTTTGAACGTGTAAAAATTGCTTAATTTCTAGTCTTTATAAGAACCAGACTATAGCCGTTTACCTTTAAATGTTGCCCATAGTAGCTGAAAGAGTTCACTCATCCATCAACCCATTTATCCAGATCATTGGGGTCCAGATCGCAATTGGAGCAGATTAAGAAAGGTAGCCCACATGTCTGTAGACCCAGCAAATGCCAGAGAAGCAATGCTGATCACCAAATAGGACACTCTCCACTCCTGAGCTGGAGATTTTTTTCTTTCTTTTAACAACAGAACTAGTGCTAAGACACAACCTTGGCAGATCTCCGTGACCATTGAGGGTGCCCTTGACTATTTGGACACAACTCTTACTCTGGTTATATCATCAGGACCACATGGCTCGTATCAACGGTCCTGTCGCCTGACTCTCCATGTTCCCACAATTCTCCACCACAAGAAACCCAGAGGGACACTCATTCCTTCTCCAAGTCTACAAAACACATGTAGACTGGATGGTTGAACTCCTATGAACCATCAAAGCTGGTCCACTCTTCCATAACCAGGGTGGACATTGTTCCTCCTCAATCTGAAGTTTGACAATCAGCTGGATGCCCCTAACCAGTTCCCTGGTACTATAAGCTTTCCTGGGGAAGTTGAGCAGTGAGATACCCTGATAGGCCTAATTAATACCCACTTTCACAGCCCTCATAGCCAGCAAGTGTCAACTGGACAACTAAGCCTGATATATACTTCATAGAAGCAAAGAAAAGCATACAAATCCTTTTAGCCAGGTGCGATCATAGTGTAGCGTGTGTGGAGGGAGCGTGCCTATGTCCCCACAGCCCTATGTTCCCATATTTCTAAGAATAATTTTTTTCACTGAAGATTAGGCCCTATGTTGCAACATTTCTCCAATTGTTTTCAAAATTAGGCCATATGACATGTAAACAGACTTTGATGTGTTAAATCATGGCGTCTCCTTTAAGGGATACAATTCATCCCCAGGGGGACATAATGGTCTGTGCCAAATTTCATGGCAATCCATGCCTCAACAGCTATTACATAGCTCGACCAAGGACGAGAGGCGAACTGACCAACAGACTAAAAGATAGACATTATCTTTCATTGCATCTCAAACAACTCCATGATTGCTAAAATTATATAAAGGTCATAAAATGCAAACAAAACGTGCTAGCATCAAATCTGCTAGCACTGAAACCATTCAGCTTTTTTTGGACTTATGAAATGTATTATTTTCTTGGACTTGAAAAATCAAATTATGCAGTTGTGTGACTCGTTAGGCGAATTGTCACACCTTGCAAAAAAAAATAAGACAGCCCACTTTATAGTCTCTTGTTTTATGTGACTTACCACCCCCACCCCATGTCAAAATGTAGGCTACCTGGCAGGGAGAATATTTGACACGTCAGCCCAAAGCAAGGGGATAAAGAGAGAAACAGAGACATGGAGGCACTACAAAGGGAACAGGGATGTGTAATGAAAGAATAATGAAGAGAACAGATTAGAAGTGGAGGAGGGGAGAACTTTAATTCCAAAGTCAGGGGATGGGTAACACATAGCCTCGGGGAATAACAGCAAAGTATAAGCGGGGGGAAAAAAGAGTGGGTGAGATAGAAAGTGAAGGTAGCTGTAATCTTGCATGAAGTCTCATGTGAAGAATGAAGGAAATATGTGCCGAAACATCCTTCACATCCCCCCCCTATGATGCTTTGATCTATCCCTTTGTTTCACTTTTTCAGTCTCTCTTTCTCTCTGTCCACTCTAATCTCTCCATATATCTTTATTACCCCCACCTTCCCACTCCCCTCCAGGCTCTCATTCGCTCTCCTTCTCTTTCTTGGCCTCTTTCCTCTTGGCCGGGCTACAGACGATCACACAGCTGTTTTCCGGACAATGATACATAGTGGAGCGCGAGTCACAGTGCAGGATTTGTGCAGTGATGTAGCTATTCTCTGTGAAGTCAACATACTGTGTTATGCGGATAGCTTACATTTTCTGTCGATATTGGCTCAGATGATCAATAGTCACTCAAATGAACTAGTTATTATGATTCATCCTAACATCACTATCTGTTTTCTATCCCATTGGTTTTGCCTGCCCTAGGTGTAACAGATTGGATCACTCACTGGGCACAATTGTTGGTACAAAGCATTGTGCTCTCCAGGCAGCGTGCATTTCTTGTGTTGGTTATAACAGGATCAAATGAGCTGCTGCTCTTTGTTTATGCCCCCTGAAGAGTTTCACTGGGACCATATATTTTAATGTGTGCTTGTGTCTATCACAGTGGATTTTGCCTGACTGGGTGCCAGGCACAATACCACCCACTCTCACAGTAACTCTGTAAGAGAGGGAAATCTGTCATGCTCACTATAGACAGGGCCAAGCTACAGGAAATGGTGCTTAACAATATGGGAGTCACATACCAGCCTCTGTACTTATGGAGCGGGTCACATCATAAAGGTCATCTGGGCGGTCAACTGCTGGCTGCACACTTTACAGGAACTGGGTCAACAGGAAACAACTTCACTTTTTTTTGTTTTGTGTTGTGGGTTTGAGCTCGTTGTCTTAAACTGACAAGGAGAGAGAGGCGGATTGTAGTGATAATGTAATCTGAAGTCAAATCGCTGCTCTATTGACAATGAATAGTGAAACCATTCCTACAACACTATGACAAAAGCCATGATTAAACTGGGATATGGGGACGTTGTCTGATTTGCAGCAGTAAGCCCTGCATTGCAATAAAACTCATGTAGCCTAATATCTCAGACAAAAATTGTCTGATCCCCTCAAGTCACTCACTAATTCATTGTCATAGAGCTATTCTCAAGGCTCGTAGAGTATCATTTTCAGCACGGAACAAATTATACGTTTTATAATATATAATTTGTTCCATTCAAATTGGTTCTGTATTATTTGCACGCCAAGGCTCATGAGGAAAATGGCTATAATCCACTAAAAATCACCTTTGTTGTCTTGCTTTTCTTCAAAGACTAACGCGGTGTTTGTTTTATTCCTACAAATCTCTATTTTTTTTTCAACATCAGTTTGCCATCTATTTAAATACACTATGAAAATCAATTTGTTATAATATTTTACAGGTAGGTAACCAAGACAAGGAAATCTATCTACTTACACTATTGGTCACAGTTAACTTATCATTGCGTGGTAATGGAGTTGAAAATCCAGCTACTACACTGACTTATTTTCTGTTCTGCAGTTGGTCAGAGACTCATGTCTCACTAACAGACTAATTTGTGTCTCCTGACATCATTAATATACATCGTGATGCTGGGATTGCCACCCTAAAAAAACTTAACTACGAATGTAAACATAACTTTATGCTCTCAAAAATCAATGGACGAACACAAAGTGAACTCAATTTTAAGGAAGAATTTCCCTTTAAAGACATTCCAAAGTGACAATTGAGTATCTACAATGAGAGGCAGACTATTATAGCATACATTTAACATAAGTGGTTATTTTAAATTAAATCTTAATCCCCAGTTTATTACTATTCAATTTCATGCCATGTAGGGTGTAGAAATTAAAACTGATATTATTACTTAATTCCTTATTATAGTGTTGTTAGTATATTTTGAGACAGGATAAAATTAAAGACAGGATGGAGGATGAATAGTTTAATGAGTTTCAAGAGCGAGACTATACAAATATGACTTTCCTACAAAACTCTAAATGAATATATTTTTATTGTTAGTCTTTTTATGTAGCTTACTCTTTAATGCTCTTGAACTGCAGTTGACTTTTCTTTAGACACATTTTTTTGTAATGCATGTAAATGATGCGAGGAAATTAATGAGGAATCAGCTCTTTGCCTTCAAAGTCTCCAATGCTTTTGCACTGCACTTTCTGTTGCACACGCATGCACACACACACACACACACACACACACACGCACCTCAATGCCTGCTGGGCTGTGTGGTCGTTATCGAGCCTACACCAACTCAACGTTGGCGTCGTCTCTGCACTGAAACCTGCAGGCTTCGAATATGAATACATAAACCATTTTATAGAATATTAATTATCAGTCACCACTGAATGAATTGCAGGCTATTGCATTTTCTCTGTGTCTGCCCCGGGGGTTACAATAGGAACTGTTACCACCTCTGTCAAACTTAAATGGAGTAGTTATTTGTGAGGACATTCTTATTTGCATGTTTATGCTATCCGGGTGGGTTTCCTGATGTGACCTGAAGCAATGTTGTTCTGCAACTTAAAAGCCCTTTTGCTATATACATTCTCAAATATGCACACATCTACTTGTGTAACCACTAACCAGTCAAACATATTGTACATATTCAGCCTAATAAGAACACGATGAGGCGTTCCTATCCAAAATTAGATGTTCAGCATTAGTGAATACCTGCTCTGACAGAAATTGATTCATTGTGAATCACATTGAGGTCTACAAGGGAAGTTATCTAACAGATAATTATATTTTGCTTTACTACAAATTCTATGTTTTATTCCTAAAATATAAATGCTGCAATTTTGAATCAGTGAAAGGAGATGCTCAATTAAGGCAGCCAGACACAGTCACAGTTATCTGTTATTTCTATGATTTTGTATTGTGTATCTTATAAGTAAATTGAAGTTTTTTCATCCAGAACTGTCATTTGCAGAGACTTTAAATCACAATCAAGTCAACAGCTCATTATCGGAGTGTCTGAGCTCCAACTATATTTTTGTCTCCATGACTCAAAAATGCTGCCTGATCTGTTTTTCCACCTGTGTGTGCATGTGTGTCTGCTGTAACCCAAGTGAGGGACCCATCTGTGCGTGTCTAATGAAGCCTGAACCATTAACATCTCTACTGATGTGCCCCCCCAACCAACAAGGGCCAAGAGCAGGCTGTCCCCTGAGCACAGTCCCAGACAGTCTCTTTCTCACACACACACACACACACACACACACACACTGACACACAAAAGATACCAATCTGATTGATCTACTGACCAGCATGCTAATCACAAAACATCTTTCCCTCGCTCTTTCTGCCAAACTCCAACATCTTGTCCCTCACTCATCTCTCTCTGTCCAACTGATCTTCCCCCTTCATCCATCTGTCCTCACATCACACCCCCCTCTCTGTCCCTTTAAAACTACCTGTCTAACCCATAATAGGGGGTAATTATGGCATTACAGCCCCAATGACTGTGCAGTGGGGGCTGATGCACCATGGCCAAGTGTTGCCATCAATACAGACTTCTGTGACTCCACAGGAGGGCATTAAGAGGGAGAGTGTGGGGGGTGAAAAATCAGAGATTGGGAAGAATGACAGCAGAAGGTGGCTGTCAGAGAAGCGGAGAGTTAATTAGTGTAAAAAGAGGGCGAAGGACTGGAGAGGAGATGTGGGTTGCTCAGATGTTTTAAGGGTGCGGAGAGAATTAAAGACAGAAGGGATCATTTGAGGACAGCCAGGATCAAAAGAAAGATTGAGTGAAGGGAACGAGAGGGAGAGAATGGTGTGTTTCAGTGCAGCAAATTGACCCGGGGAAAGAGATGGAAAGAGGAAAAGAGAAAGGCAAGCGGCGAAAAAAAAAAAACAAGGTTTCTGTCAATAAAAGAAAAAGTGAACACATGCAAACCAGCGGACCCGGACCTTTCCCGACCGGCCGTGCAGTTTGTCTTGCTTGGCCTGCTGGGCTGGGCAGACTGCTTGGCATGACGAGATTTAATGCGGTTCCGTCCTGGGCTTCTAATGGGAGCTGCTCGGATAGCAAGGCTGTTTATCATAGAGCTGTGGCAGAGCAAGAGGAGCCAGCCACGTGGGGAGGGGAGAAACACTTTCACCACCATAGGGGGCATATGCCTTTCTATTATTTGTGATTAAAAAAAAAAAAAAAAAAACTAATTGTAATTCTATGAGTGGACAATGACATTAAAGATTAAATAGCCATATTAAGTGGTCAACATGTTTTGGCACACGTCGTTGCATCCCTATGAGTGAATTACTTGTGCTGCCCGGCTTGCCTGTTCAAATCAATATCAGTTTTTGTAATCAATTGGCAGCAGATGGGTTTTCCCATAAATGGGATTTGACTGAAACTCGAGTGGCCGGCTACACAGTGCTTGAGAGGAGTGCATTAGGGGCCCCGTCCCACAACAATAACATCAATTAGTGTGTATGTTCAAGAGTGTGTTTGTGTGCGCGTGTCCTTATAATGGATGCAGCCGGTGGATCATGTGGTCGCGTCAGTCCAATATGACTCAGCTCCTACCGCTACACAGAACTCTGATATCATCAACAAGGGCCCGATGGCCTCGTGGTCATTTGTCATCAGTGTCAGGATATGAGGCAGGCTGACAGAGCACTTGACCGCTGGCAGTGAAGAACAGAGATCGTCCCTGATCATAATGTGTCACAGAAGCAGGACGCGTGTGAAACTGAATCTTTCTGGGTTTATTGACCTGGTTGTTCAGGGAGTGAGTCAGCTTTCTCTAATTCTGTACAGCACTGATTATTCAAAAGAAAACATGTTAAAGCCTCTATGCACTTTGAATTAGAAAGAACACAGGGCTAAAAATGTCCTTGATATCACGTTTTTGTATTCTATTTTTAATCTACGCTCAATTACTACAAACAGATCTTCAATTCACACAAGATCACATTGATATATTTAATCACTAAGAGAGAACATCATAACTGTCTATCTACATATTTGAATTAATACTTTGACAATGTGTGGTAAGTTTTGCTTTATACTACTTTTGTTTTACGCTGGTCATGCCACGACCTGTCCTTTGTTTGGTGGACTGCGTTTTCTTTTTGTCTTGTTTTTCTTCTTGTTTGGAGAGTGTTGTGACCCGCAAAAAAAATTCATCTTCCTTTGTGCACTTGTGTAAGGTTGAATGAAAATGAAGTTGAACGGAATGATTCCCCTCTGTCAGCAACTGTTGCTTTGCTTCGTCACATAATCTTTCATTCCGGTCTCTCTCTCTCTCTCGCCTGAATGTACGTCGTTTGAGTAAAAGTCAACTCTTGCTCATTTACATGCAGAGCGCCTTGGTTCCAGCTGTGAACGGAGGATTGAAATGGAAATGGGAATGGAAGAAAGAGCAGATAACGCTCCTCAAACGGCATGCACTGCCTCCTGGCTGGCCCACCAGCTGAGTAGAGAGAGAGAGAGAGAGAGAGAAAGGAACATGGGTAGGTGGGTGGATGTATGATGGGGACTGAGGGGGAAAATGTAGGAAGCAGAGTTGGACAGCAACAAAGTGAGGAGAGTAAATGTGGGAAGAAATGAAGAAGAGACCTAATGGGATAATTACTCTGGAAGGGTGGCAAAATGGTGTAACACTAGATCAAGACTGTCTTAAAGATACCAAGTGTTCTCTCACACACACACATACACACACACACACACACACACACAAACAAACACACACACACACACACACACACTGGATAGTGAGTTGAGTGCGAGGCTTGTCTGAATGATATTAGAAGTTATGGAGAATTGCTGCATTGTACTGAGAAATGACAGCGGTAAAAAAAAGTAGTTGCACTCAGTAGCTGACAAGTATTATAAAATGATGTGATGGGAAAATGAGAAATTATTAGCTTTTAAATAAAGTTCTCGCTTTTACTGAAATTGATTGAAATGAGCAGTCACAGGATGGATCCTCTTTACATTACAATCAAAATATTGAAATTAACTTCAGTTTGTCAGGGGCCCTGCCAGTTGCTATTCATGAGATTCCTGTGTGCTGGTGCTACAGCGGAGTGGCGGGTATTGACCTCAGCTGGAACAGCCAGATGGGAGAAAGAGGGAGAGAGGGAGGGGGCAGAAAAAAACTGTGTAATGGAAAATGAAAAAATGAAATAATGAGAAGAGAAAATGAGACGGAGAGAAACCAGGAGAACAATTTCTCTATCAGGACCCAGAGAGGCATGACCCTGTGATTTGCGGCTTGCCCGTATCCAGCAGGCCTGGAGGCTAGTGCATAATGTTAGCCTAATGTTGTACCAAACCTCTGCCACAGCAGGACCCGGTCGTCAAATTAAATGCTCTCTCGGAAGATGGGTCCCTGTGGTGTCCCTGGATTTCCATGGACGAACAGCACGATTTCTACGACGGTGGTCAAATGCAGCGTTTGGTCTCAGCTTCTCTCTCACCCTTAAGTCATGAATTCAACAGGTCCCAGATGGCACCTAATTACGCACAAACCAACACAATTCTATATCCTGTGCCATTATGTGGAAATTTGGAAAATAATGATTATCTTTTGTGAAATGTGCGGAAATGTGCACAATCTGCATTTGCACTGGTTAAAAAAATTCCTGGCAGAAGAAGAAGTTTCTCAGGAGATGTTTTGACAGAGAACTGTGGGTAAAGAAGAAGAGAAAGCTTTGAAAGCAGCTCAGCAGTTAATAAGATTTCTGCTAACAACCTCACCTCTCAGTCACACTGTTTTTGCACGCACACATTTAGTGTCTAGGACTTTCCCTGTCTTTCTCACACACACACACACACACACACACACACACACACACACACACACACACACACACACACACACACACACACAGGTTGCAACAGTAGCCCATTGACAACACTGAAAGATTGGCAAGTTTATCTCTTCAGGGAAGATACAAAAACAAAAGCCCTTTGACAGACTAAAGGTTTCCTGAGTCCAAGAGAACACATTGTTTTTAATGATTGTGTGCTTGAAATGAGTGGCAAAGGATAAAAAATAGAAAACGCAGAGACAGACATGCAGCCAGTGAGAGAGGAAAATAAGTGCAAGGAAAACCATAAGAATACAGCAACTATAGAGAATAAATATAGTATAAGTGGTACAGTAGGGTAGGAATGTGGAAAGGAAAATGAGAAAAGACATGCGAAGTAGTAAGACAGTGAGGAGGTTGAGAGTAAATAAGGGCATGTTGGAATTTGTCCAGAGGGAGGGGGGGGGAGGGCATTAAGATTGTGCCGTGGAGGTCACTGAGACAAGTATAGCACACAACAGCAGCCTGAAATGAGTTTCCTAACCTCTGCAACCCTGCACCTCAAATACACTCACTCACTACAACACAAACACAGCACACCTGAGTTGGGTGTCATGAATGAAAGTCCAGAAAATAGTACATGTACAGTAACTACAGCCAGTCTTGTACAATGTGGTGGCACGCTGCTGCAGCTTTACAGCTTCACCTAGTTACTCTCCAAAATTCAATTGAGAAACATGTTAGAAAGTCACAAGATGATCACACTGAAGCCACACACACACACACACACACACACACACACACACAGGACAAGATTCTCAGAAACTCAGGCCAACCTTTGAGATGAGCAGACCTTGAACTGCAGTGGGTTTGGAAAGACAGACAGTGGATAGAAAGAGATGATCGGCTGACTGCGAGGCTTGTCTGAAAATTAGTCTAAATTGCGTTATGTGGAAATATTAGTACAAAAAAATACGACAGGAGAAAGTCAGCTCCCAGGTTAGCCAGCCACGTTGCCAAATCTCTTAAGTGAGAACAATGTCATCATAACCGAATTATGGCCAAAACTACAAAAAATAAAAAACATAATACAACTAAATTATTTGAAACATGTCCAACATTTGCAGCAATTTTTGTAAGCCACCACAATTAATTGTAGCTTCTTATAATTTACTTAAAAATAAAGATGTCTTGTTAGTTATTAATGATGCACTGATCCACTCTGAACGCACAATTCCCAAATACCCTTTTGAGACATTTTTTCATCACATTTTATTATTGACACTGGCAAATCTATTCTGTTTTTGCTTGCTTTCCATGTATTGCTGTTAATGCATTCATGATTTGCCTGTATCCTTTAATTATACATGTAAAAAAAAAAAAAAAAAAATCTTCATTTGATTCCATGTTTGATATGATTTAAAGCGGTGCAGGGATTTGTAGGAAGCATATGGCCTTTTTAGTAGAGGCAAAGCATGACACAAAGGCAATGCAAGAAGCTCAGGGTTTTTAGCCCTGATAAGGAATGGTGAGGCTGGGGGAAGGGGTGAGAGGGTAGTAATGGTACTGAAGGATAACGGGTAATATGGGAAAAAAGATAGCAGGTAGAGGGGGGAACACAGGCATACAATAGGAAGGTTGAAAGAGAAAGATCATTACAGCGACGAAGTGAGAGTGAGGGATTGTTTATACTGGAGGAGGAATAGAGAAGGAAGAGAAAAAAAAGGGCCATGAATTGAGCGGACACAGAGGATGGAATGAAGGTGAGGAGTCAGAAAAGGTTCCCTCTTTAACTGAAGATTCTCTAGAGTATGCTGAATGAAACAAGACTCTAGCCTCTATCCTTTCAACGATTCGATTCGATATCCCGATGCGTCACCTCCTCAATGTTATTATTTATTGCTACACATGGTTTTCATCAACAAATCAAGCGGTCAGATATGTATGAACTCCCCTTTTTACTGTATCTGCTCTTAAAAAAACAAACAGACAAAAAGCAAAAACAAAAAAAAGCAGAGACCGGAAAATCAACAAGTAATCGATTGTGGTCTGTCACCGCATCGATGCAGAATCGTCCAGTTCCGCATCGCGATGCATCGATGCAGCGATTCATTTCAACACCCCTGGTTTCCACCAAGCAGTTTGGTTCAGTTCGTTGCAGTTCTTTTTGCATTTACATTGTCAAACGTTGCGGATGTTTTTTTGTTACCCCTCTGAGGTAGGCCTACCTCGCACACTATACCGGTACTAAAAGATGGAGGTAGAAACACTGCCGTCTGTAATCGGTGCAGACTTGCCGCTGCCTCGTAGGTGAAGGGGACAAAACGAGAGCTGGATAGACCAGTTAGGAATAAAAAGGGTTTTCAGCTCGTTTCTCAGCGCATGGTTGTCCACGGCGCCAACCACCCCGCCTACATTTAAGATTACTCCCTGCTGTGCGGAACAGATCTAGTGTTTAGTTACCCGTCTGTATGGGTTACCTGCGGTTCTAAAGGTGCTATACCGTAAGTGTTTAATGGGAACACGGCTTAAGAGGCTACAGCCCCGCTATCGCCTGTACTTCATCAGTATGCTAGAACTTTCATGCCATGTATGAACCATTTTATATAACTTAAGTTGAGCAAAGGCAAATTGCAGCAGACAATACTTAATGTTCATTTGCAGACTGAGAGTGATAGCTGATCAATTTGGTTTTGATTATTCAATGTGTATATTTCATTTGAATACTGAATTCATGCAACACTCTACCACAATTTAGAAATATTTGGAGATATCTTACAGTCAAGTTTCTCCACTTTGTCACTGCCATGAGTCTGAAGTGAACAGTTTTCCAGTCAACTGCTCGTGTTTACAGTAAATCCAACATGACATGAAACTCAGAAAAAAAAGCCACCGAGTGCAAGGTTAGCTCATCCAATCATTGCAAATGGAGCATGCTGAAGAGGATCTCAACTGTCTTCTCATGCATGCACTAAACCTAGGAAATATTTCTACAGCATAGCACAGGAAAGAAACCTGTCAGGGCTGTGGGTGATGGGAAATGTGGTTTCTTAGATACTGGGCCTAGTGAGTGAGTTGAGGCTGCTCTGTTGGTTGAGTTCACGCATGGCTCGGTCAGTTTCCGACACCTCTGCTTGGCATTTCTTTGGAGATTACTCCTCCCTCCCAAGGACACATAGACAGATAGGGGTAGACTGTGAGAGAGATAGAGAAATTATGGAGCACAGGGCTACAAACACACACTTCCTCCTATCACAGTCTGTCACTGTGTCAACTATCTCCACAGCCATTCGGTGTCACACTGGTGTCTAGCTGTCTCCCTCTGTCACTCTTTTGTTCCGTGCTGAAGAAAGCGCAGGGCCGCAGCATCAAAGTGTAAATGACTTGAAAGCTCTGATCTGAATGTGCTTACACACACATCATAGTAGTAATATAGCCTCCACACACACACACACACACACAGTGCAATCCAGTCAGTCCGGCTGGCTTTGTAGACAGCATCTGTTCTGTGCCCTGTCATCCTCCCTTTGCACCCCACCCTCTGTGACAGGTGGAGGGGATTCAGACCCACAAGCTTTGGACACACACACACACACACACACACACACACACACACACACACACACACACACACACACACACACACACACACACACACACACACACACACACACACACACACACACACACACACACACACACACACACACACACACACACACACACACACACACACACACACACACACACACACCTGCTGCGGGGCAGTGCTACAGTGCCCTGTGGTGCCAGGCAGGCTGAGCGGCACGTCGCATGTTTACACCACCTGCTCTCAGGCCAAACAGAGGATGAGGGATTAACGCTGACAGCACACAGAAGAACAGCAACACACATACAGTAGACAGATGTATATAAAAGTCTTTAAACTATTCAGGAAGTCAACAAGGTCAACCCTACTCTTTCTTCTACACACCCGAAAGAAAACCCATCCATCCATCAGCTATTACACACCCACTGGGACAGATAAGTGTGTAAAGCAGGAGTCCTGTAGCTGAGCAGTTTTCTCATTTACAGACTTGTAATGCAGAGGGCAGAAGCTCAAGTCTCTACTAAAACAACACTGACCTTTTGGCCTCAGACTAATTTCCATAAACACACTCTTGCAGACTAGGGCTGACCCTAGCCATGCAGCATCAACACACCATACGCGGCCTCTACACTGCATCTGTGGGTTTGGTTTACTTGTGCAATTAACGCTTACGTTTTAGAACAGAATATATTAAAAAGGACTAAACTAAATGCCCGAGCTTACTGTGATCAGTACCACAAAAAAAAAACGATTTTGACAAACACAGAAAACTGAATGAGATTGACGTTTTGAAAGTCAACAAAAACTGATTTGAAACAAAGGATCATGCTTTTGATAAGAAAGCAATGTAGTTTATGAGAAAAAGCATTGTTTTGTTCCAAAGGAAGGGCTGATGTTATCAGAACCCTAATCTATGGGATCTGTGCCAGCTTTTTCCAAAGAAAACTCAGTTAACTCAATATGCCAGAGACTGGGAAACTTCCTGAGGTATGTCTTGTCTTCTGGGGAAAACATGCCAGAGGGCATGTAGCTGTGGGTTGACAGTGTGTGTGTGTGTGTGTGTGTGTGTGTGTAAGAGCTCTCCTGTACGGGTTCTATTTTAGAGAGACTTGTGCAGTGGAGACATTTCTTAGTTATCTGCTGTTTCCAGCCCGAGGAGGTAAGAGGCAGGTCTGCATTCATTCTCAGTGTGATCAAACTGAGCTGCCAAAGAATTGGGAGAGTGAGTAGGTGTGCGCATGCGCGCGCACACACACGCACACACACCATGACAAACCATTTGGATGTGCATCTGGTAAAGTGGTAATTGTTCCACAGCAGTAATTGCTATAGTGAAGCCTGTTGATAATTACGCTGCACACAATGACTAATCGGTTCACCAACATGTTGGTCAACTGACTGGAACTGAGATCACATTTACACAAAATATGGATGCAGAAAGCGCACACACAACGACACAACACGAGCACACACACACATGCAGTCATAAGAGTAGCGAGTGAACAAACATGGCAGACCTCTGGTGGATTCCACACATTTTTTTTGCCACTCAAGGACATGTTTATCCTTCTCTCTTCCAAATTACAGGGTAGAAGAAAAAGAGGGATCAACAAGGGGAAGAAGGGGGAGGGAGAGACGACAGGTTCAGGTGTTCAGGAACAGCTGGGCTTCAAATGAAAAAAGGAGAGAGCGGGCGGACGGAGGACAGAGAGATTGAGGAGATGAGTGAGAGAGGGGGTGTATAAAAAGACTAGAGATTAATATTTCCTGAGAGACGTGCAGATTAATTGGAGACTTTATGATGATTGACATAATACAAAAAGAGGAGACAGCCGCGTGCTCAGTTGGATGGGGCAGCGCACCACACTGCATTATATGTACTGTACTGTACACACAAACACATAGTGGTTGACAGACTGGCAAACACAGCAGGCTCATTGTCCAGGGAACTGCTACACACAATATCTTGCAAACACAGGCACAAATACAAGCACACACACACACACACACACACACACACACATATACACAGTGAGCACAGCAGGCTGTGTACAACAGCTCAGCCCTGTCACTAAACAATGCCTTCTGGTTACTCTTTATATCTGGACTTAAAAATTGAGCCAACAATATAAAAGCAATCTGTATTATCTCAAAGGGGACACAGATATACATGAACACTGCACCCACCCCTTCTTATTTGGTTGTGCTTGTACTTCTGTTGCCTCGAGGCTAGCTAAGGAATGACAAAAGCAAGCAATGAGTCAATTTACAGTCAGTTGGTCCTACTACACATCACATTTCTGTGGTAAACTCCTGAAGCTGTTACGATAAACCCAATTTGAGGAGTGTATATCACTCATATTGTAGGATCGACTGCCGATCAAGCAACCCTTAAAACTGTATGCACTCATCTGCACCCCAAACCCTTGTACAATTTCAGACTTTTTTTTAATAAATAATGCATCTATTTATAACCAACTTCTCCTTAGAAAGAGGCTGGGGCCATTAGATTAATAAGTGCTACTGATTTTAGTCCATGAGTAGGCACCTCAGAGGAAATCGCCCCAAAGTGCATATACATTCTGTATAGCCATGATAGATATTCTATAGGCTTTGGCACCCTCTGCAGGATTCCAGAAGCACCACCAAATTAAATCTGTCAAGTGCTCTCATTGATTAAGCTTTGTGCACACAGAACATGTGTCTTCAGAAAAGCGCAATATATTCTATCAACATGACTTAAGTGGAAACCCAATATTTAAGTCATACATTTTAGAAAAGACTTGTAGATTCAACTATAAACTCAATATACTACACCCATCACCCCTACACACATTAAATGAGTAGTTTCTTGTCAAACGGTTTACCAAATATCCCAGTTATCTTGGCAGCGATAATGTCAAATAGTAAATGTTCACTATTTGTTCAATGCTTTTATTATCAAGTTGGTTTAAGAACCTGCTATTGGTCTGTATCTGTCTCTAGGTGGCACTGTGGCCCTGAATGACACCACTAAATCATGACACCATTCCTTAGTTATTGAATTGTCCAGAAAAAAAAAAAAACAATTGTCATATACAACCATACAGTACAATGCAGTGAAATTCAATCTCTGCATTAAACCCATCCCAACCATTAGGAGCAGTGGACAGCCACATACAGCGTCCAGGGAGCAACTTGCCTCAGCTACTCCACTGTGTTTTTATTCCTGTCATCACAGTATCATGGAGCAATCTGTACAAACTCCATCTGATACACGAAAAAAGACTGATATGGAAGATGAGCTGGGCGATATGGAAAAACAAATACATTGATGGCGATATTGCAGAGTTGACTACTGGAGCTTTCACTAAATATTAACAATGAGAGTTTTGATGATAATCACCAAGGATGTGAATACAATGACTAAGTGGGTAAAGGCAAATGATGAAAACAGCTAGGAAGCTCAGAGAATTACATACTCTAATGCAGCCTTTAAAACCAGGAAAAGACAAAACTTGTCATATCACAATATCCAAAATTTAAGACGATATCTAGCCTCATAGCGATGTTGATTTAATAGAGATATGACCAGCCCTATATGGAAGCTATGTGCATTGTGAGAAGAGAGCGTTTAGCCACTGATGAAACTATTGTCTCACTGATGGGAGCTCCCAGGAAGCCTTTTCAAAACCGCACCCCATCGTTAGCTTTTGCTTGTTAGAGGATCTGAAAACACCCATGGTCATTTGCTGCCCTTTAAACTAAGTGGCATTTAAATCCGCTAGGATGATTTCATGCAGCAGTTTGCTTTCCTCTAGCCAGCTCAATTCCAAGTGTTTATACTTAATAGAAAATAGCTCATCAGGGCAACTATCTCGTCCTTAGAAGGGTCCTCTCTTGCCAATACATTTGACTAAACAGCATTAAAATAATAGCCCAAAGACCCATTCAAGCAATTTCTTAGTCCGACAACGTGAGCGGAGTACTTCAAAAATACTGATCAGACCAATAATGCTCTGGGGTTCATCTTCATTGTTCACATAAATTAAAAGACAAAGAGACCACACAGCGCTTGACTTTCTCCAAAAAAAGATTTATTGAACAGTTTTCTTGTTTGCAGCTGCGACCTGTGGAAAAACAAAAAACAAAAACATGAGGAATATTCATAAATTAAGTCCAAGAGCAGACAAGGCGTTTCAGTGCCTTTGAAAACTTGTGTTGTCTTTCAACTGAAATCCAATTACTTGCGGGGGTAAAAAAATAAAATAAAAAATATATGCTTGTATTTTAATAGTTTCATGCTGTCATTGATGGTGCAAATGATCCCAACTATTTTAACTATAATTTGTGTAATAGCGATCAAATGTAAATTCCCATCTGCCTAATATTCTACTTGTTTACCATTTACTTGTAAATTTCTCACATTAAAACCCACTGCAATATTGTGTTTGAACAGGAAATGTGCAACTTAAGGAAGTAAAATACTATCAAAATGCAATTTCATGGGCACTTAAGTGAACAGTTTGGAGGAGAAACTGTTTCAGTTGTTGCCAAGAACACCATGAATAGTCTTCTGACAGTACATGGCAGAAAAAGCATCACTCTTAAAAAGCTATCAGAAACTACAACACAAAAGGGGATTTGTGAGGAGGTAGCAGAGCCACACAAACATGCGTTGTGCCAGTTTTGTGCTGCAGGTAGGCAGAGTTAGGCCCAGGTCTGCTCATCTGTATACTGCTCATTAGCATGGGTAAACAAGGAGAAAACTGGTGCCATACGGCAGACTTGCCAAGCATGTAATTCCCTCCACATGTTTACCCCCTTTACCCTTGGATTATCACAACACTGCTGCCTCTCTCCTGATTTTTGACACGGCCCAACTGTGATTTGTTTTTTAGTAGACAAACAAACAGTGCCAGTAGTGTGCCACACAAGACACATAACTCACTTGGCTGGCAGGAAAATTTGCCCAAGGACAAGTGCTTCCTAAAGCCTTGCATACTGAAGTGACACTGGGGCCGTGTGCTCTAGCAACAGACAGGGTGTCTCATCAAAGCAAAGGGATGGTATTTCTGTGATCACACCCGCTTAAGGCATCATCCCCCCCGTGTGTCTGAACATCACTAAATCATTAAATGCCAGAATGTGTCATACACAGCCAGTCATAAAAAAATAAAAAAACCTGGCCAGTATGAGGTTGCGATAATGTTCATTCAATGGCTCAGGAGCCTGATAGTGGAGCATTTAAACTAGCAGTAGGCTAGACCAGGCTGTAGCACAAATACTAAAACTCCTTGGCACAATGGATACCATTTAAACCAGTGGTAAGTCCACTCCCATTTGTGTTTTTCATTATTGAGATGGGAGGAAACAATTAGAGACATGTAAGAAACGTCTGCTGGGATTCAATTCTCAGCCACCAGGATTGTTTGTGACTGCCAGAGCGAACTAGTCTTTACTGCTACAACAGACCTCTGCTGCATTAAGGAAATGCTCTTACTACAACTGTCATGATAAAACATGAACTAAGCAAACAATCAGACTATACATAACTCTCTTCACAGACCTAGTTTAATCTCTTAATGTATAAGGCTATTGTATAAGTCATAGCACATTCTGAATGAAATTGTCTAATAAACGTCTCAAAAAAAGGTCTGTTACAACCCGTTTCTGCACCCTTTCTATTGTTTGTCAACCATAATTATTTCATTTTATCAGTCTTTGCCCTTTGTGTACCGCAGGTGATGAGTGCACCATGTTAAAAGACATAACGTATGAGTACCTGCACATAAAAAAAAACAGGATACATTTTAGTACACTACTACTACAACAATAGTCTTAATAATTGACATGCACTTTGATCAGTAAACGTCAACAGCTGATCCATTTATACAGCACGTGGCACTCAAAGTAATGATGCATCCAGGAGATGCTTAAGTCATTATCAAGTATTAAAACAAATCGCATCATTTGGAAAAGTTTCACCTCTACTTATGGTTTTACTCAGACTTTGACAATCCAAGTACTCAAATACACAAGTTACTTGAGTGTGTGTATGCCGACAGAATTAGTGAAGTTAGTTTCTCACCTGGCCAGCAATTCTATCCAGGTCTCTGGTCCCCTGGGCGGTAAGTCTGCGACCACTGAGAGAATGAGAACAGCACAAATTAAAACGGGAGAATGAGGGAACATAACAGAATACATCAACCTACACAACTTAAAAATCCATAGACAAAATGCTTAAGTCTTCAATAAATACTTCTTTACGCCACATTGGCCACATTATTATAGTCGGGGAAAGCCACATGTCAATACTCCATCCATACTCGTTGGCAAAAATCACCACTCAACCCTGAAACAGGCAATTCAAAATGGAATTTCATTTCCCTGCCCACTTGAATAAAAAAACCAAGCCAATCAATTAGTCCTCTCGCTACAGTGAGATTACATCTCCATTGCGGACTCACAGGGCAAAATTCAAGCTTATGCATGCAACGGTATGAAAATTTAACCTCACGGTTATAGTGACCAAAATGATCACGGTATTATCGCGCTATTTTTAAAAGTGTGTTCAATATGTTCAGAAAGCACTGATAGGCCTACCCAAGCTGAAATAGTTTCAAGAAGTGTAACAGTGTATTATATTACAAAAATATAGGCAATAGGCTTGTAAAAACGATTGAAAACTAGCCACTGAAACACTGGCCCGCTGTAGGCTGTCTGTACGTTAAGAACTTGAACCAGAGATGTCTGACTTTGAGATCCAGGAAGATTTATTTACAACTCCAACATGAAGTTAACTATGAAGTTGTATTTGACGTTACATGTGAAGTTGGATGTGGTTCTGAAGTATAAGCAAATAATGCACATTAATAAGCATCTGACTTACTTTGAACATTATTTACCAAACTAAATATTATAGCCACCAGCATATAACAAGAAACAATACTAAGAATTACATTAATTTCTCTGTAATAATTAACATAAATGTAACATTGCTCAGTAACACAAACTGAGAATAAGTTACATCTATTACAGCACACATATCCATAACAGACTAATGTAATACACCTTTAATAAGTGGCTCCACAGCGCTCTGTTTACTGGCGATTGCATGTTGCTAGCAAATTGCCCTTACACAACCTAAATATCAACACGTGGCTGCACAAGTAATATTAAACAATCAGCTATGCAATAAGAAACAGCGACATTATCAAGGCGATAATATAGCTCTCACTCAAAATAAATGTATTGTCGTAATACGGGCTAAACTTATTCACATCGTAGCAGAACACTTATTGAAATATGAATAAACGTAGGTTAAACCTTTACACAGATAAGGCAGTAAAACCCATGACAGTTTAGCAAGCTACAGAATAGTTTTAACTTAAGTTCTGGGCTACACACATGACTTCAACAAGTCCGAAAACGAGAAAGGAATGATAAAGAAAAAAAGTCTGTTTACAGCTACTGTAATGTCCCCTTCTCCTGTCTGAGCACGATTGGTGCCGACTCTTGCCACTGATTGGTCAATCATCTCAGGAGAGAGAGCAAGTGTTACTATGGCCTTTTTTACAAGGCTGATAAATGTCCTGAGCTCCGTCATCTCCTCCCTCACGTCATGATTCCAACTTCAAGAAACGTACTGTAGGCTACGCAGTGCGGCCGCACGGCAACTTCAGGAGACTCGGATGAAGCTGGCAACACAGTTTCCACACCGTGGTAATCCACCGTGAGAATCATATTTTAAATGAAAACACTAATTGTTAAACATTTTTACCTCTATAACCACATTAGCCCAAAACACCACATCATGCACATGCCAACTCATGCATGCCATCAGCTTTGACTGAATGTAAAAAGAGTATACATACATTTCCAAACAAGTCTCAGATTTAAAATTCAAAAAGTACCTCTTCATAGTGTATATATTTTTTTTTAAAACAGTTCTGTGTTTGTGAACACTTAATTTCCACTCTAACAGGCAATCAATAGAGGCACTCACCCATTGGGATCCTTCTCAATCATCTTGAGCAGCTCGAGGGCCTGCAGCACCTTACGAGCCACATTCTTGGATCCTACACTGTAATGGGCAGGGCACACTCCATTCCTCTGGCGACTTCCATAGATCTTGGTCATGGAGCCAACACCAGCACCTCCACGGAGGTATAGGTGGCGGACTGTGGATGCTGTAGGGGTAGAAGAGATGAGGGTGTTTATGATGTGGCATCGGTAACAATATGTTGCTTTGAGGGTACCCCCTCAACATGGTAAAATAGACATTTGGATAAGTGGGCTTCTGGCCTCAGTAACAAATCAATAAATGAAAATGAATAAGTAGCGCAGTTAGACAAAGTTAAAACAAAAAGTAAGGAAATTTGTGTTTGGTGGATTATTTGTCTGTGGTAATAATGCTTTCTGGTACCCCCAGGTGCTGACAATCAGGTGCCTGATTCTGCAACCAGTGGCCATCCCATATCTCCACAGTCTGGGACCAAACTATCCTCCAAGAGGACAATGCTCGTCCCCACAGAGCGGGGTTTATCAGAGACCACCTCCAGAATGTGGGAGTGGAGAGGATGGAAATGGCCTGCCAGCAGTCCTGACCTCAACCCCATTGAATACTTGTGGGATCAGCTTGGGCGTGCCGTTTGTGCCAGAGTGACCAACACAACCACGTTGGCTGACTTGCAACAAATGCTGAATGAAGAATGGGATGCCATCCCACAGCAGTGTGTGACCAGCATGAGCAGGAGGTGCCAGGCTGTTGTGCCTGTGTATGGTTCTTCCACACGCTACTGAGGCTCCGGTTTGTTAAATGAATACATTGTTAAATTGCCAATATGTCTTGTTTCTTCAAACTTCAAATCATCCAATCCACCAAACGAGTCAATGGCAGAATAAGCTGTTTGGCATTGGCAGAGAAGATTTGGCAAATGTTTCATGGACGCAATCCACATACTCAGCTCTATTTCTCATCCCACAAATGCATGTTCCTTACAAATGGGGCACCATTTGAAAGGGAACTAAACAGGCTTTCCAACGGTATAAGATTTATTGCCAAAAAGTATTGTTACCACAGAAATAATATACCAAACACAAATTTTCTTACTGTTTGTTTTAAGTTTATTTTATGAGCAAAGCACTGAGGTCAGAGATAAACAGTGAAGAACTTGTACATCATTAGCAGTGTGTTTAACCTTACTTTCAATTACACCTTTAAGCTATGGTAATAGAAGTAGGGCTGGGCGATAGAGAAAATCAAATATCACGATATTTTGGACCAAATACCTCGATATCGCAACAATTTTGTAGTGTTGACTATTGGCACTTTCACAAAATATTTACACAATGAGTTTTTATAAATAATCATCACTAATGTGGATATAATGACTAAGTGGGTAAAGGCAAATAATAGAACAGTTACGACAGCCTGATAAGTTCAGAAAATGACATCACTTTACTGTAATGCAGCCTTTAAAACCAGGAAGACACCACTTATGCCATATTACAATATCCCAAAATCTAAAACGATATCTAGTCTTATATCATGATACAGAAACAGTAATAAAGCAGGGGTGGTATACTTTGCAAGACTAAAGACAGTTTTATTCACTCGCCTTTTTTGGCCCATTAATTTTTCAATCTGTTATGTATATATTATGTGCTTTGTCCCATATCAGTTATTGTTGACAAATATAATAGTGTGGTGTATAAACGAACTTAACTTGCACTTACTACAATGATGGTAATAATTTAATGAATAAGTGTGTGTGTCTGTCTGTATCTGCTATTTGGGTTACTTACCTTTACACAACTATTAACTAAAACAATAAGTATGCATGTATTGAGTTGATGCAAGTTTTTTTTTTTATCCGATTCATCGATTAATCGAAAAAATAATCGACAGATTAAATCGATTATTAAAATAATCGTTAGTTGCAGCCCTAATTGATATGTTATGATATATTGCCCAGCTCTAAAATAGAAGAAATAGTTGTCTTCAACATTTAAAAAAATGGAAGCCAGGGCAGTTAGGTCAGGACTTTGACCTAAGTGAATACAGCGTGTAGTTCCTTTTTAGCAACGGTTTGCAATCGTTTCTCAAAAGCATCATATGTCTTACAATTACATTCCAGGATATTGGGCACTTTTCCTCACAGAAATTTTTCTTTGGATCAGAATGAAATCTGTTTTACTACTGTGAGTCCGTCCAGCTTTACAGATATCACACATAGCTAATGTAGCTAACAATTCCAGATAACATTTTGCAATGTGCATCTCTCATCACCTTTTCACTCACTATGACCACTATCCATTACTAAACACTGTGTCAAAATAAGAATAATGTTTCCTCAGTGGGCATATTTTCTAGCTAACCACCGCTAAGGAAAAATCTAGCACATAGACGGCACCTTAGGATAAAGTTACGTGAATCAGGTGATTTAACGTCACTGCTCATTTTAAATACAGTTTAGCAACAAAACTGAGGGAATATTAGGTTTTTTTCATTTTGGTTTTGAGCGCTATGCATCCCCACTAACAAGGAAAACGTTTTAAAGGGCAACTTTTATATAGCATTTTCAGGATAATACTTGTATTTTGTGTTTGTACTAGAACATGTTTACATGCTTTAATGTTAAAAAAAAACAATCTCATACTTCCCATGGCTGCTGCACCTGTATTCACCCTCTGTATGAGACGCTCTGCAGAAACACCAGTCTCTTTAATCCCTCCTCCCAACAAAGCCCAGTCTGCTCCAATTGGCCAGAGTGCTTCCTGGAATCTGAGCTCCGCCGCAGCCTCGCGGTTAGTCTAGTAGCAGCTGGAGCTACTGCAACACAGTACCTTTATAGCAGGACTGTGTACCATGAAAAATCCCCAATAAAGGCTTCTAAACCAAAAACTACACAACCGGCCATGTCCCAGCAGTAATTTGACTCCAAATTTGGGGAGAAATGACCAGCATTGGTTGTCAGGATTACAGTTATCTCACGTTAGCGTGCAGCTACTTAATAGTTTGCACTAGGCTAACGTTAAACTGTAATGGAAAGAAGCAGCATTTTCTACCATCAAAATGCCTGCCTACCTGCAGTAGATGACCAACCATAGAAGGCTGGCATAGAGTTACGTAATTAAACTGTTGAAACTGGAGCGTTCAGAACAGCTTGAAATATGAACGTTTTAGCTCACAGGGGTTTCTCTAAAATACGTTTACCTCATTATTTGACCACATTTAACATGAAAATCACATTGTAGATGTGACAGAAAATACGAAAAAGCATAATATGTCCACTTTAAACGTTAAGTGAAGCCCTGCACCGTGGAGTGAGGCAGACGAACCACAAGGATGCACTAGCTTCTCGTCTTATGTGGTTTCTGATAAACACTAAATTTATCAAATTCAGTGCCCATAACACTATTTTCCAAGCTACTAGCAGTCATATTTCACGGGTTTTCATGGTAAATCAGTAGTCAAGGCTTTTGTCCCCGTTTGTCACTCTGCATGAGGAGAAAATGCTGTACTCGCACCATTGTTTATTTGGTTGTCATGACTTCGCACAGCGATGACGTCCTGTCACTGTTCCAGTTGTAGGGATGTAACGATTACCGGTGTAACAGTAAACTACTTTAAAAATGTTAACAATTAGCGTTTATTTAAAATATTATTATGGTGGATTACCACGGTGTGGAAACTGTGTGTTGCCAGCTTCATCCGAGTCTCCTGAAGTTGCCGTGCGGCCGCACTGCGTAGCCTACAGTACGTTTCTTGAAGTTGGAATCATGGCGTGAGGGAGGAGATGACAGAGCTCAGGACATTGATCAGCCTTGTAAAAAATGCCATAATAACACTTGCTCTCTCTCTCTCCTGAGATGATTGAACAATCAGTGACGAGAGTCAGCGCTTTGATCTCCTGCCAATCACTCGCGCTCAGACAGGAGAAGGGGACATTACAGTAGCTGTAAACACTTTTCTTTATCATTCCTTTCCCGTTTTCGGACTTGTTGAAGTCGTGTGTAGCCCAGAACGTAAATTAAAACTATTCTGTAGCTTGCTAAATTGTCATGGGTTTTACTGCCTTGTTATCTGTGTAAAGGTTTAACCTACGTTTATTCATATTTCAATAAGTGTTCTGCTACGATGTAGATAAGTTTAGCCCGTGTTACGACAATACATTTATTTGAAGTGAGAGAGCTATATTATTGCCTTGATAATATTGCTGTTGCTGTGTTTCTTATTGCATAGCTGATTGTTTATTACTTAGGCAGCCACATGTTGAGATTCAGGTTGTGTAAGGGCAATTTACTAGCAACATGCTATTGCCAGTAAACGGATAGCGCTGTGGAGCCACCTATTAAAGGTGTATTACATTAGTCTGTTATGGATATGTGTGCTGTAATAGATGAGAACTTATTCTCAGTTTGGGTTACTGAGAATGTTACATTTATGTTAATTACCGAGAAATGAATGTAATTCTTAGTATTGCTTCTTGTTATATGCTATAATATTTTTGTAAATAATGTTTATAGTAAGTCAGATGCTTATTAATGTGCATTATTTGCTTATACTTCAGAACCACATCCAAGTTCACATGTAACGTCAAATACAACTTCATAGTTAACTTCATGTTGGAGTTGTAAATAAATCTTCCTGGATCTCAAAGTCAGACATCTCTGGTTCAAGTTCTTAACGTACAGACAGCCTACAGCAGGCCAGTGTTTCAGTGGCTAGTTTTCAATCGTTTTTACAAACCTATTGCCTATATTTTTGTAATATAATAAACACTGTTACACTTCTTGAAACTTTTTCAGGTTGGGTAGGCCTATCAGTGCTTTCTGAACATATTGAACAAACTTAAAAATACCGTAATAATAACCAAAAACCGTGATAATTTCTTCACTATAACCGTGAGGTTAAATTTTCATACCATTACATTCCTATCCAGTTGCTAACCCTCAAAGGAGACAGAGCGGACGACCGTTCCCTTGAGTTCATTGGAGCAGACAGCTCTGCTAAGTAGTGTTATTACAACTTTCCGACATTTCATAAAATTTCAGAAGCACTGTTCTTTACATAGGCGGTCAATCATTCTTGAGATCACAAAAAAAAAAAATATATATTCTATAAGCCATAAGCTATCTTGGAACATTTACAAAAATATTTGTCTTTCTAGTGTCAAAGAGACCATTCAGAGGCCAGTGGGAAGGAACATAAATAATTGGACTTACCGGCTCTGATGTAGAACCAGTTCTCATCACTGGGGGCCAGCTCCTTGTGCTTACCCAGCTTGACGAGGTCCACCCAGTCAGGCACCTTCAGCTTTCCTGACCTGGGGACAGTCGAGAAGTGTGTAGCATGAAGTTTCTGTGATTAACTTTGTTAGCACTGCATATAACTAAACATATTCTGGTAAATGAATAAGTTCGATGAAAACTACAACTACGATATGATCACTTGAGGGTGCATTGTCTTTTAGAAATGCCAATAATAAGATGTGTGGAAAACAGAATACTAACTTTTTCAGGAAAGCCGACAGGGCACGGACAAACTCCTGCTGGTTGACGTCTTTCACTGTGACACCTGGCATCTAAATAAGATAGAAAAGACATTCACGTTACATTAATCAACTACTGACACACAAAGGAATAGACTGCGAGTTAGTTACTCATAAATACAAATCCTTAAGGATGCTGTTCACTGTCCATTAGAAATAATGTGATCTTTATGCCCAATGTGAACTTTAACGTAATATTTGAGGCAGATCTTTTGATCTGCAAGTAAAGACTGTTTTTCAGGCATGCTCCTTTCAGCTTAATTTCTCTCTTCTTGGCTATGGTAATGCACTTATGATGATGCAGCCAGAGCTCCCTTCACTAACTAACCGTGCATTCATGGACATCGGAAAAATGTTTTTCCGAGTGAAAACGTCATCATTCACGTCACTTCCTGTGGGAATCAGAGGTGGGAAACTGGGGCTAGATTTTGCTAACAGAGTTTCCCAGTTGGTGACGCGTTGTCGACAACTGACATTTGATGTAGGCAACTTTGGTTCACTGAACATATTTCAATGACAAACTGTTTATTGTGGACAAACGCCTCTGCCAAGAAACATACAGACATAACATGTTTCAAATTATTCATAAATAGGCCTATGTATGAAAAAAAAAAAAAAACACAATAAACACAAACAAACACCTGCCCATGTGCTGTTTGTATGCTCGTATAAGAAAACAGCAGCAAATCTTTTGTTATTGTGGCCTCCATGTTTTCACACACCTGATGCTCTCGGCTACGGACAACCGTTGGTGGCAGTCATGCAACAAGTTGTTATGCCAAACGCCAATATAACAGAAGAACACGCATCCCGACCATGTGAACGCTGCCAGTCGGAAAAACAACGTAATCGCGGGGGCAGTCCCTGTTATTCCCAGGTGGCATGAACCAGCATTCTGACAGCCTGCGTTGGCCATTCTACAAAAACGCCATATAACCAGAGATCAGACTTGTGTTTTGAGCTATGGTTTGAGGCGGTGTGAGAATCCCATACAGCAAACATCGCTGACTTTATCGCTACATCGAGAAAGTTTTAAAACGAGGGTAAAAAAAAAAAAAACAAGCACTGAACTGCCCAGGAGATTGAATGTTTCCTTTAACAACAAAGCACTCTCTCGCTCTTTTTTCTCTCTCCTGTGAAATAAAGCTGCCTTCAAGTGCGGTCGGAAACATTGAGATCTATAAACGATCTGAAGGAAAACAGTTTCTCCTGTGCTAGCCAACTGGCTGCCCGTCATGTTCTGTATTGATTTTAAAATTGTAATAACTTTTTTAAAGCATTAAATAAACTCTCTCCAAATTATATGCAGGATTTATTGACCAGCTATGTGCTTAGATCAGTGGATGCATTTCTGCTGTGACCGAGACTTTGCTGTCAGAGCACCAGACTGTGGAACACTGCCTACTAAATCAGACACCCACATTAGCATCTTTTAAAACTTTATATTAAAGGAAATGGTTTATGAATATGTAATGTTAGGTTTATCATCCCTCCTTGGTCCATTTATACATGTTTAACTATCCTTCGGTGTTAATGTTTTATGATCCTTTTTTGGAGATTTTTTCCTCATTGTTAGTTTATCAATTTTTTCTGTAAAGCACTTTGTAACCTTGTTAAGAAATGTGCTACAGAAATAAAGCTTTATTATTAGTTGTATCTAGCTATAATCTAACGAAAATATAACATGCGAGATGCATAATGACAGTTTCTTCGGGGTTCGACTATGATGTGTCGACATGACTGACCCGCTCTCTTAACGTACTGATGTAGCAAATTACTAAAATCGAAATGGCAATTTAACAACCCAAGCACCAGGGCAACAATTTAGGTCTGATACATTAGCTACATGTGTGAGGGATCTTGGTCACACGCGTTCAACCAGCATTGGCTTCCCCTTACAGCAAGGATGTAACGTTAACCGCTGACTGGCTAACGTTAGCTGACCCGTCTCAGGAAAAGCACCATTTAGCCGGAAATCCTAGCCATTTACAAAGACAATTCGCGGAGATCTCTATACCCTTCAAGTGATATCCATGTTGGCAATATGCATATTTACTTTACATTTTAACAAGAAATGCAAAGCTAGATTGGGACAGCTAACGTTAGCCACTAGCTAGCGGGCCTCAACGAGGTAGCATGGGGGCAGCCATCACAAACCGGACCTATTCTATGAGCGCAACATTCAAGACAAATCCTTATAAGTAACAAACAAACAAGTCTAATATCTTCACGTAAAGCTCAACCAATGTATTACTCTGTACGTTATATCCCAGCTGACCACCTTTCGTGGATAAATGCTATAATTTTGAAGCAAATTAGTTTCACATAACCGAGGAAGAAATCTAGCGCTTTACCTTGCTTGTGGACAGCGAAGGGAAGAGGGTGGAACGGGGTTTCCAACTGATGTTAAAACGGGCAAATCTCGTTACGTTACGCGAGACTGGAGCGTTGTTTTTTCCATCGATGCAGCTCATCACATCTATCTACATCTACCGGCTACGTTATAATTGTGATAAAGGTAAAGTTCGAGAAGCACAGAATAGATGTTTTGATCTCCCATATTCGCTGAAATACAGCTTTTACTGTTTTTACCGTGAACAGTTAAGAATTGTAATCGTTATATGCTCATACAAAACGACAGAGGCAGAGTTCATTTTGAGACTGAGATTTGAGATTCTGGTGCCACAAAAAACTGAGGGTATACAGAAACGATAGACTGTATTATTGTAATAGCCTATAGTGTTTACTTATTATGATTCTACTTGTGTAATCTGTATTCCCTCTGCCCTCCTCAGGATTCCCATTTTCAATTAACCAACAAACATACTAGGCTATCTTCAAAATTGCAGCAGGCAAAAGTGACTTAGTTCATCTTTGTTTATAAATTTATATTGTGGGTATGTTTTTGTGAAATGCGGCTTAATTGGGCTCAGTGTGCACCTGCCTGGAGCCTGGCCCTTTTGGCATACAGTGGGAGAATTATTTGTAAACATATGATACGCTTGGGTGAATTTCTGGAAATATAAAGCACATTTTCCAGGCCATAACTGTCCTACAGTTCAATGAAGCTGCATTTGCATTTCTTCTTCTTCATCATCATCAACTCATCCCAAGTCCATCAAAAAGCACATTGTCTTTGGAGTAAAGAGCTACCTCTTAATTTTCTTTTTTTTTCTCTCTCCAATTAAGAGAAAATTGGAGAAATCAAGGAAAATCTGAGTAACAAGGTTTTGATAAGAGCGATGAATAAACCTTATTTCTACATATGTGTGTACATGCTCAAATATGTGTGTGTGCTTTATTTACATATTTCCCTAGCTGGTGGAGGTGGTGTTGCCCTTTGCACATCTCAGATGTAAAGGGCAATATGCTCCAACATTGACACAGTTGATATGTTTGCAGAGACAGGAGAGAGAGATAAAAGGCAGGTGGATAAGCAGAGGTTTATGAATCAGGTTTATACCTTGTCAGTGGGGGCAGACAGCTTACAGTGAGAGAGTGAGAGATAGAGATCCTGGAGGGAAATAAAAAGGCAGCCAAGTCATCTAGAGGATAGATTATAGAGCTTTGTATAATCTGTGTCATTGAAGGGCTTCACAACAGGTAACTGTACCCTTTTTCCTAATTTACTACTTTGATATCATATCAACATCCTGACTTTTCAACTCTCTAAAAAACTCTGACCATGCTGAAAGCTTTGGCCCTACAGCTTGCATGTTGTTTCAAAGAGCTTTATTCATTAATTAAGGCAAATTAATTGCACTGGGAGTGACCAGCCACCAATTTGAATTGAAAACTCACACAAGGTGGATTAAACTCCATTAATTTCTTCAGTAAAACAATTTTGCCAAGGCCCTTCAAGACGTGAGACAGGAGACAACTGTGTAAAGGGATTATGAAATGGTATAAAGAGGTGATTTCAGCCAGTTACGATTATTATAAAAAAGTGACGACTAACGCAGAATGTTTTGAAAAGTTCACATTAATTGGACAGGTGTTATATTGCTCTGGCAAATCAGCTTTTTCCATATTCATCCACTCCGCTTTATGTGAGACCATTGTTTGAAAATGCACTAAAATTAGCTGCCAATCATTTTTGAATGCATTTGCTGGAAATACTCACTCGGGAGTGTGGTGCGCGCTTGTGTGATTGAGTGTAAGTGTTTATGTATTTATGCATAAATGTCTAGGTTTGTGTTTCAGGGGGTGTGAGTGTGCAAATGGTGGGCCATGGGAGATGAGCAGCAAAACAGAGAACAGCAAAACAGGAAAGAAAAGAGAGTGTTAACAGTATGTTACCACCCAGCTTGGTGCTCATTGCTCTATGTTTGCATGGTGCTCACGTC
This sequence comes from Perca flavescens, assembly GCF_004354835.1. Lineage (NCBI taxonomy): Eukaryota > Metazoa > Chordata > Actinopteri > Perciformes > Percidae > Perca > Perca flavescens. Next base: position 15,508,879 of record NC_041336.1, on the reverse strand, counting down.
CTCTGTGGAGAAGTTCTGTCAAGTTTGGTCTGGCCTGACCTTTTCACTCTCTAGGCACGTTTACAGCTCTCCTATACCTATCAAAATATCTACTCTCCCCCTGCCCATCTCTCTGCTAATAGTGTAAACTTTCACATCTTCATCACATTCACATCATATTCTCTATCCTTCCACATCTGTGACCTACACCCCTGTGCTTAACCTCTTCATTTCCTCTACCCTTTGTCACTCAGTTCTCATTTGTATTCTTTCTATTCTTTGCAAGAATAGAAATGCAAGTTAACGCAGCTCATCACATCTATCTACCTAGGCCATATATAGGCTAGGCTTTATCTATGACATCTACCGGCTACGTTATAATTGTGATAAAGGTAAACTTTGAGAAGCACAGAATAGATGTTTTGATCTCCCATATTCGCTGAAATACAGCTTTTACTGTTTTTACATCTGTGACCTACACCCCTGTGCTTAACCTCTACATTTCCTCTACCCTTTGTCACTCAGTTCTCATTTGTATTCTTTCTATTCTTTGCAAGAATAGAAATGCAAGTTAACGCTGCAGGGTCTTTGCTGAAAGACACATGTTGGATGTAGGGCAGGAGTGGCAACTAGAGTGAGAGTGAATTATGCTGTATTTGCATAAGCATCTACTGTATACATTTTTCTTTCATTTTTGCTCTTTCACATCATTATCAGAAATTACTTTTTAAACTGTACCCTTTATCTGTCTCTGTCTTTTTTAATCTCCCCCAGACATGGAGTTTTTGTGGCTTTACGCCCTGTGCCAGTGCATCCTATCTGTATCTTTAATTGTGGTGAGTGTGAGGTTGTGCATGGTGGTCAGTGGCAGCAGTACAGTGGCTGATGTCCAGGAGGGAACCCAGGGGCCCAGGCCCCAACCCGGGAGTGTCTCATACTGTCTTCGGCTGTGCCTGGGCTGGGTGGGTGCTGTAGCGGGTGCAGTCGGGGTCCCTGCGAGAGTGTTACTCAACCTGCGAACCCCACAGTGTCTGTACACATGCATAATCTTGGTGTGTTGCCCCCTGCTGGCCAGGCAATTTACCATGTTCCTGTTAATGATGCTTACACTGGACAGCCACCTGCAGTATCACTTGGCAGACAGGTGAGTTGAGAAGTCAGTTTAAGCAGTTTATTTTTGCAGGGACTGCACACAATTAACAGGAGATGCACCAGAGTTAACTGGCAGCTAGTTTAGATCTAATTTAACATAAATACTATTGGATACATTGCATAAAATGCATGAGATATTTTTCTCAGAAACATAATAATAAAGCATCACATACTACATTCTATAACATTTTCTTGTATGTGGGCCGGTGAGGGTCAAATGTGGGTGGGACAAGTCAACACTTTCAAGCGTGCTTTCAACAGGAAAGGAAGCAAATTAATATAAGAGTAAAAAAAAGAGCAGCAAACGTCACGATGTGCGATTGTATGGCATACTGTTACATAAAATAGGCTGTTTTATCCCTGCTCATAAGGCTGCTTTTTATTACACACTGCTTATACCGCCATTTGAGAGACAGGGGTGAGTAACTATCAATAGGCTCCAAGGCTCTGAGGCTATTCAATGTTTGATTGACAGTGACCTACAAATCCAGTCTTTCAGTGGAGGAGAGACAGTATTATGTCTTTTTTTGATGGTCTCCAATAAGATGGGATTTTTGTACACATAATTTAGAAGCAGATCTCTTCTAATAGTCAGAAAATAATTTTACAATGAAAATGCCCTTTTGCTAAGGTGAGTCATATTGTATTTTGGTGTTATTGAGAGATGAATGTTGAGGCAGTGTAGGGCTGTGGGAACTGATCATGTTCATTTCTTTCTTCAGTTTAAGGGCATTTGAGTGCAGTTTTATAAACATTATTCAAACATGTCCACCTCCACATGTTTGTGAATGCCAGATACTCCTCAGTGATGACCCGTCAACGAGCTCTCTGTGTGGTTCTGCTGTGCTGGGTGGGCTCGGTTCTGTCCTCTTTTGCCCAGTTCATCGGCTCGGACATCCTCGACACCTGGAGAAGAGGCAAGACTGGTTCGGCCACAGCTGGCCTCGGGCTGGACGGCAACTGGACCACCTCTTTACCCCATCTTACCCCTTCCCCGCCGCCTAAGTACCACCATGACCGCAAGGTCATCGGACAGTACCTTCCATACGGAGGCTTCCTGTCAAAGTTTTATGTGGAAGACATGCACAACTTCACCTACGCTGAGATTCACAGCAGCCACTGGGGAGTGTGTGCCCCTGACATCATTTTCAGTCCCCAGTTCCTGGTCTATGTCCATGGGATGACAGTGTTCATGCTCCCCTTGCTTTGCCTGCTGGTCATTTACCTTGACCTGCTATGCATCAGGCCCAGGAAGACTCCTTTCAGTCATGCAGACCCCACTAAACATGACTCCCTCAGGGTCCGTTCCCTGGCTCTGTCCCTCTCCCTTTTAGTTCTGCTGTGCCTGCCGCTCCACATTATCCATGCCCTCTTGCTTTTCACCCCCAGTACCAATCTTCCTGCCTGGACTCATGCAGTTGCCACGTTACTCTCCCAGCTGTACAGCCTTGTGCCCCAGATGCTCTTCACTCCTCCTCAGAAGCAGGTGGTGGAAGAACGGGCATGCTTTCCTCCTTCTGTTGCCCACCTTCCACCTCCAGTGGCCCCATCCAGAGGAAAATCTGTCCGTTTGGCCCTGTGTGAGGCAGTGCAGGCAGCTCCATGGTCTTCAGCTAAACACTCTCTTAAATCCAAAGTGTGCCCAGAGGTCTGAATTCCTGAGAAAATCGAAGCTCTATAGGCTGTTGTTTTCTACGTAAAAATTTCTCATCATCTTCAAGCAGTTCAATTAAAACAATGTTCCTTCCATGTTTTGTGTGTCTGAGAAAAAAGCTAGTGTTTGCAATAAACAGCTTGTGGGCTGAAGAATAAATACAGCATATTCCTGTTTGTTGTTGGCCTGTTAACTAATCAGCAACCTTATGCACAGACGCTATGAATAACTTGCAAATCAAAAGGCCAGTTAATTATCAGGTCCCACACCAAATGTCAGTGAGAAAATTAAGTCTCCAGATGATGACAACTATCCTGATCACAGATGTCTGTTTTCTTTGACGGCTCTTCCTATGGGTCTTGTTCTAAGCCCATTCTAAGTCTCTGCTAAGCCAACCACCAGTAATGTAGATAATATGAGTGACAGCGTGATCAAACATTCAGAAATAACATATGGTCCAGAGAGGATGCAGCATCGTAGGGAAGCATCATTCACCTGGTTATGACATAACATTAATGGATGTTTTGATTAAACTTGTAAATACAATGTGATGCTATCATGTAATAAAAAGGGCCTCGCTCATTCTAGTTGAATTATTCATCTTGAACTGCATCGGTGTAAAAAAATGAGAAATCTGTCTCTTGCTGCATGGAACATTGACATGACATTCAACACTCTCTCGCTTTTCTTTTTCCTGTTTGTCATGGTTGTAGAGCAGCTCTTTCTCTCTTCTCTTTTCTCTCTTGGCCTCTCTGGGTTTGGATGGATTATTTTCCAGCTCATTCCACAGTTCTTGTGTCTCTTTTTCATTTATCTTCACACTCGTTATGTCTTTCCCTGTTTTCCATCTCCTCTTTATGTACTAAATAAAAAACACAGAGTACAGTATGTCTTCCATCACTGCAAAGAAAATCCCTGAGAGGAACATATTATTGACATTGAAATCTGGTAAATGGGGGAAGAAAAACATTTTATTTTTTGACCGTTCAATTGTTCTGTCTGCCTGAAAGCTCTCTGCTTCCTGATTACGCTCGGTCTTGACGCACTCAGGCACCTCAATCAATGCCTCATGCTATGCTGCCACTCTGTAAACACCTCCTTGACTTGCTCGGGTCACTATGTCCAATGAAGATAAGCTGCGTTCACCATCCAGAGTCTCCAGGGTTGGTTTTACAGATGGATAAGACTGTGTCTAATCCACCATGTAGCCACCAGAAATATAAAGAGTTTGTGTTTGGAAGGACTGTGATATCTGCAGCAACTCCTAGAAATGAAATATGACAGTCATAAATGGGTCATAAACGGGGAATTATCTGATGTGAACCCTTTCCAGGACGTTAATCTGTGAAACTCGCATCAGGGAGCAAGCGCTTGAGTTATTCATAGACTCCTTGCTGTCATTACTGGCCAGATAATGCTACATTCACTGCATGTCATAAACCGGGGGAGGAATGCAACCAACTGTTATCTGGCCCTATCTCATTTTTTGCTTATGTCTATTGATTCGATAATCACCCTCTATGATCACAGTGGTGGTCTGATTATCATTACGTTTAGCAGCTGAGTTGTATCATTGTTATGGTTAGATAATGGCCGGTTTCCCAGGATGCACCAGAGCAAGCAGTAACAGCATTAGCTCCTACACCCAGCAATAAGTGCTTTGAATTAGATTGTGATTGAAATATTTCTTTATAGAAAACATACGAAACAGTGCTTGAACTACAAAGTTTACTTTTCTGTCGAGTTTTTTTGTTTTTTTTTTTTTTTTTTTTTTTTACTGTGAGGAGAAGCAGAAATAACAGTATCAAACAACTGACAAACACAAACAGACTGAGTGCTGTGAATCTCACAGGAAAACAACAGATGAAACCTTTGTTTGGAGGACATACACTGCTGTTTTGAAGACATATAAAAGGGACACTATTCTCAGTTTTATTACTCATCGACCACAGCGGTTCTGATAGCAGGAGCTAGCTATGCTACCTTTGCGTCATCGTAAAGTGAAGATATGTTTGGTGTCAACTTGTGTACGTGTGTGAATTGTTTGTTGGCCCGGAGTGTCAACTCATGCTGGTAGTGCCTGGCAAGTCCATTACTTTGATTGCCGTTTGACAATCTGTCTTTATGACAGGCAACGTGAAGCCGGTGGAAGGGAAACACATCGATCTATTACCCTGTGACCTCTGGCGGCTTTCAAATCTAGCCCTGCGCACAGATGGACATGTTGAGTGCTTCTCTACAGAATCGGGTATTGATTGTGTGGAAGTTAATGGCAGAGTCATATTTTTCTGTGTGTATCTGACTCAAACCTCCCGTCACCCTTTCATCCCCGCTATCTATTCTTATGATTCATTAGCGGCGCCACACAACCTCCTGTTTTGTTTATTCTATTTATTCTGAATGAGCTGCCAGTTACAACCTGTTCCATCTCCTTCATCTTTATCTTTCCACCTATAACTCCAGTATTCCCCATTGATCTAATCATGTGCTCCATCTCCTGTTCTCTTTTCACAGAAATTTAAAAACAACACCTGCTCATTACACAGTAAACACACCAAAAAACCAGTCTGATCCCAAAGGGTATTTTTTGAATTCTTTTTTATTTTGTCGTGCTTTGTATCTTTTCCCCTATAAAGAAATAGTTAGCTATATATCAACAATGACACATGGACTCTAAAATAAACAAGAGTGAAAGACAGGAGAAGAGACGACTAGGCACAGGAGACGAAGAGAGAGACTGGGAAAGAGAGGAAAGGTAAGAGTGAAAACAGACAGCAATTTCTCTACAGTAGAACTAAAAACAAACCATGGGAAGTGTACATTTCTTTAACATTTACAATTATAATAATAACAACGACAATAATAATAACATTAACAATAATCATAATTGTTCAAACAATAATAATAATTCATTTAAAAAAAACCATAAGACCTCTGGTTTCTCATAAAGACAAATGATTTTTTTTTTTTATTCTTTTCTTTATTTTCTTTAAAGATCACTGAACAGTGGTTTGTTCGGCTTTACACCTCTATAGGCTAATATTCTGTGTTAGTATAGTTGCTTCATAATGCGTTTCAATAGTAAACATTTTTTTTTTATTTCTTAAAAGTTTCATTTAATTTATGTTGCTGTTCTTTTTTTATACAAATAATGAATTTAGAGATATGTATACTTGTTCTGTCAACATGTTTACTGTATGTATGAACGTGTGCATGTATCTGCATATGTGTGGTAGCATTCAGAAAAAAATATCCATCCATTTTATTTTCGGATTCATTCAGTCCCCTTGCCCTTCTTATTAAGACTTTTAAGACTTTTAAACCTTTGTATCCTCTTAATGGCATTCTAAAATAATTAAGCTTTTCTGTAATGCCTTAGCAAGTCATATTCCCTTCTTCTTCGCAGCCCAACACTAATCCTTTCATTATTAGGAGCCAACAAAGGAGAAAGGATAGAGGGGGGCAGAGAGAAAGAGAGATATAAGGGAGAGGGTTGTAACAGGTGAGCAGAGAGAAAGGAGGTGATGGAGAGTCGATTAGATGAAAAGAGAATAACCTTTTCCTCACTGTTGCAGCGAGAGGGAAAAATAAATCACTAAAAGATGACTCCTTTTCACAAATTATTGACAGGTCACCCAATAGGGAAAGCAAAACAGGACGGTTAGCTTGTCCATAAAGCCTGGATACTTCCCAGGACTCTGGGCTGAGCACTCCATTGCTGTAGGGAACTATAAGTTGCGCTCTGTAGAAAAGATGCTTTGGCAATTTAAAAAAAAAAAAAATCAATTTTCTAGCATTTAGCGCTCAATAGCTCTTGCCCCCCCTCCATCAGTTAAAGATTGGGCTTTGTGAAATAGCTGATTTTCTGCAGGCATTGAATTACAGCAGTCATCTGCCTCCAATTCCCCTTCCACTTTGGCGGTTGCAAGGGCAGAGTGCCTGTATTCTTTGTGCTCCCCGCTTCCCCCTCGATCAACATAATTATGTCATCATTTCATTATTGTCTGCATTCACCTAACCCTCTCCCTCCATTTTCCCCAGTTTATCAGACTTACAGTATATGGCGCAGTTGTTAATGGCTGGTGGGTCTATAGGCTCTCTTTTTCTCAGTCTGTCTATGGGTATGTGTGTGTGTGTGTGTGCATGGAGAATGGGAGTGGAATGTAACGGGATGGATTGGCTGTGTGCAGTATCTGTATACAGTCGTTTTTAGAAGGCCGCCTGTTATGGCGCTTTGTATAGAAGTGTGTATTTGTGTATGTGTGTGTGTGTGTGTGTGTGTGTATATACTGTTTATAAGGTGGGAGACAGGTAGAGGAAGGGATGGGGGGAGGGGGGGATGGGTGAGGTCAGAGGAGAAGGGGATAGGGAAGGAGAGGGGCTACAGTAGGTACTCTTTCTTGCCCTGGCTGGCGTCGTTCCCGTTGAGGAAAGCCTCCTGCACCTCACCATGTTCATCCAACCCACTGGCCTCATGGGTAAGATAGGAACCTGAATGAAAAGAGACAGAGAGAGCAAGAGGGAGATTGGAGGGGGAAGGTTAGGTGGCAAAGCGTCATGATCATTGCAGCGCCATGCAGCATTATCAAACCAACCAGCGCTAATATTATTGAGTTCCATACCTGTGACTGATTAATTCATTAGTTAACTGATTGTTAGGTCAATACCAAGCAAGAATAGGCTCTCGTGTACGGTACGAGCCTACCAGTGGAAATTAAAGGTAGGGGATGAATGTGTGAATAGAAGAGGCAGAAGAGGAGGGGCAGGTGGGGAAGATAGTAGAGAACAGAAGACAGGGAGGGAGGAGAAATTGGCAGAAAAGGGTAGAGTGAAGGTTAGGTGCAAGAGAACAATGCCACGTTTGCGTCACTCACAAAACCCATCAAACACATTTTAACATCCCTCAGGTCCGTGTGATTAATGATTCGGTGCAGTACAGGTTACACAGAGAGCAAGAACTGCTCAAGTCATCTTCCTGCTCGAGTCTCCCTTTCACCCCAGGGGTGAGTGACACTCTAATTCTCCGTACCACAGAGGTTGACTGGCATGCTGACAGTCATGGCGGCCCAGAGACAAAGCCCTAATGGCTCTGTCTCAACATGGTTTGGTTATAATGGTCCTGTCTCGGTGCTGATTGGCGGGCAAGTCATACTGAATGTTGATTGATGGCTTGTCCAACCATAGGGTAAGTAATACCGTGTTGCTGCCTGCTACACTGTTCTCGGATTATTTCTTGGCAGCTGTGGTGCACAGTCGAAGGCTGCCAACACAGGGGCACTTAAAAAGATAGGGAGCGCAGGAGGCTGCTTTTAATAGATGAGCCTTGATACACTAACATATAGTCATAAAACATGGGGACCACACCTACATTTCCCACCCCGCCCTATTTCTTCCGCTATCCTGGCCAAGGTCTTCCATCATGGACAGTGTCTGCCTGGAAAGGAGCATCCCATCCTGTCTGCTTTGCACTGACAATTTTACACCTCAGTTTAAAAGATTTTTTTCAAAGAATCTGGGTGTAACCGGCCTGCAATGACTTTTTCACAGCTTGTTACGCCAGAAAATGGGCATAAATGAGAAAACGTGCCTGTAAAAACCGTGATAAAATACTATTGCTAAAACGTGCTTGGGAAAGAAACTTTTGTGTTTCTTGGTGTGTGTGTGTGTGTGTGTGTGTGTGTGTGAAAGAGTGTTACCTTTCTGTCGAACAGAGCACCAGATGGTGACGATGAGGACACAGATGACGGTGAAAACCAGCAGTGCCAGAACACCACCTATCACTGCATATGGTGCTGCACTGTGAGTCTCTACCACTGCACCGGGATCTGAGAAAGAACAAAAGAGACAAACACTGTAGTGTGTGTGTGGGGGTATATAAAGGGAAATATGGAGATAAAAGGACAGCTAAGTGCAGGCAAAGAAATGGCAGCAAAAAAGAGAAATGGATCAAAAATAAAAGCAGGAGAGATGTCGGGAAAAGAATATATAAAAGTGAAAGAAAGAAAACACTTTAAAAAACCAGCGTGGGAGAGGGTACAGGGAGAGAGACAGGAGAAAACAGAAGTCCATATTTTTCACCCAACTTATTATCACCTTTCATCGCCGCACAGGACGCCAGACAAGTCAGAATGGGTGAGAAAAAGGTGGAGAAAAGAGGAGAGTGAATAAAAAATAAATATGCCAGCCTCTAAAAAACCCACTCCAGCAAAGTACCTGTCAAGCCCACAATGCATTTTGAATGAGGGAAACTTTGAATGTCTTTACAACCAGAGTTGTGCAGCCCTGGGAAATTAAATCAAACAATTCACCACAAGATGAGTGAAGAGAGATAAAAAGATAAATGAAATAGGCAAGCTAAATTCTGTGACATTCTGTAGTATGAAACTGCAGCAGTGGTAGGGAATTATTCATGTCAACCTCACCTATTACTCAACTTACACTGCTTTAAAATAAAGGACAAATACAAAAAAAATGGAGGAATAATGAAAGGAAGTGTAGGTTAGTGTTGAAATGATTAGTCAATTAAGCAATTAGTCAGCTGATAGATCATTTTAGTTGGCAAATTTAATAATTGATTAATTGTCATTTATCAAGCACTTTTTTTCTTCATCACTTGTCATTTTAAGTTGAAAGATTTGAGTGTCAGGACTGTTCAGACATAACAACCAATATGAAGGCCTCGCCTGCAAGCTCTGGGAAAATGTGATGATCCCCTTTTCAGTATTTTCTGACATTTTGTTGATTAAACAATGAATCGATTAGTTGAAAAAATAATCAACAGATTAACTGTTAGTCCCAGCCCTATTTAGATCATAAAGCCAACGTCTGTCATGTCTGAGCACAATTTCACCAGTAAATACTTTCTGACAACAACAAAATAAGGTGATTGATAAGAGTGCAGGGAGACAGGGGAACTTATTCTCTTATGTTGCTGGTTTAATTGTTTTGTTGCCGTCTGTTATTTCTATGTTCCTATAATTGTAAAGTACACTGAGACCATGTTAAATGGTGATTTTATAAAATTTGACTGATTGCTTTGAAAAAATGGTTTGTAAAGTATAAATGCAGGTAATCTGTGCTAAAAAAAAAAAAAAAAAACTATCTGAGTCACTGACAATAACAAACGATTAATATTTTATTGATTGGGTTGAAGGAGTGTAGTGTAAGAGTTGGTAAGGCCAATAGGAGACAAGGACACAGAGTTGTTGATGCAGCTCTTGGACCTTGACAGAGCAGAATTAAAACATGAATCATTAATACAGTGCTAACACATAGAGTTTAGGGAAGAAAGAGAAAGTGAAGGAAGAGGTGAAGGAAAGGAAGAGGAGGAAGAGGAGCAGGGATTGACAATTGAAGAAAAATGGGTGTGTTCTTGTGCATGCATTTCTTGGACAGTATCTCATTGAGCTTTGTGACAAAGTGCATCACATTCCTGCTTATGTGTATGATCAAGTATTGGTGTGTGTGTGTGTGTGTGTGTGTGTGTGTGTGTGTGTGTGTGTGTGTGTGTGTGTGTGTGTATGATAAAATAAAGATTGGTGGCAGGCACACAGGACATGTTTGATCAGACTGTGAAAGGGTCGAGCAGCAATATTTCACAGGGGATGAAAAAGCAAGGTCTCAAGCGCTATACCTTTACCTCACTGCACCCTGTTTTTAATCCACCGCAGCCCAAAGCGCCACATGAAATGAATGACAGTATTACAAAGTGTGTTGTTTCTCCAAGGAGCCCCTCAGATGACGCATCAACATCGCTTAAACGCTCTCCAACTGTTCAAGCCGCTGCTTTTGCTATGACTCTTTATGTCATCTCCGCACATGCCCAGCAGGTGAACAACCTCTACCTGCCCCAGACGGTAGCAGCGGCAACAGAAGAACAAGAGGGATGCTCCCGCTCCCTTTGCTTCATCTCTCCTTTTAAGTAACAGAGAGGAGACAGAGAACAGCCGAAGGTATGGAAAGAAAGGAGAAGAGATGCCATTGAGCGTGTGTTTGTGTGAGCGTACGTATGACATAAATACATTCTGTAAATAAAAAGAGAAGGAAACGGGTAAAAGAGTGTGTAGTTTGTGTGTGTTAGTGTAACGCACGCACGCAGCATGCGCGCGTGCGCACACACACACACACACACACACACACACACACACACACACACACACACACACACACACAAATGCTGACTGGGCAATGTGTGTGTGGAGAGCATCACACAGCCAGTGATAAGAAAGAGGGAGAGAGTGGGTGGTTGCGCACAGCCACGCGATTGCAGGCACGTACGCTCATGTAGATGCAGGGCAAAGGAAGGTTGCAGCAGACATGTTTGTTTGTGCATGTGTGTGTGTGTGTGTGTGTGTGTGCGTGCGTGTGCATGTGCGTGTGTGTGTGTGTGTGTGTGTGTGTGTGTGTGTGTGTGTGCAGGCCACCTGAGAGTCATCAAATGAGTAGGGGACTGAAAGGCCCCAAAGGAGAGAAGGCAAGGACGAGGATAGAGATGGAGGGTAGCAGAGGCAGAATAAAGGGTGTGTATGTTACCTTTCGGGTCCAGAGCGAAGCTGTGTGTTAGGAGGGTTGGGGTGGCGGGATGGGAGGTGATTGGTTGGGTGGTGGGAGTGGGAGGGACCGTGGTAGTGACTGACACATTATCTACAGACAGACAGACAGACAGGGAATGGGATAACACACACATGCAGTGACATTTCAACAAAGGTGTTGCAGGGTTTCATAGCAAAGTTACTACAGCCTATAAAACATGACACATGCTTTATTATTGTGCAACATTAATTGAGTTTCTTGGCTGATGCACCTCAGCATCCTTGGACGGCAGTCTCAAAGACAGCTTGCTTCTTCCAATGAGTTTTGAGAAAGAGAAGATGTAAAACACAAGAACTGCTGATCAGCAATTGAGGCCGATGCCATTTCAATACCAGAGATAAATGTTACTAATTATTTTCCCAAATGGAATCGATCTTGACCCCTGAGAAGTGACAAGGACAAATGATGTTCTCTGGCAGGCTTCTACAGCAGCTGAGGGGGTTAAAGAAGACATTTACAATAGGGATGGCATGCTTTAAAGCAGGGGCTGAAGAGAATCATATCTGGCAGACTGACATTCATCTACGACGCAATTGGAATATATAGGAACACATTCTCTATCACTGACACATTTTCTATGGTACAATGGCAGGAGAGACAGAGACATTGTCTGTGACAGATGCATTCCCAATGGAGAAGTGCCATGCAGGGAATGTCTCATTCAATGCAAAACAATAGCTTGGATCTTGACACATTTTCCAAATCAATGGCTGAGCCACAATGGCAGGTAGAAAGAGACAAGTTCATATTGCCGTTAAAGACAGAAAATAATGGCTGACAAGAACTAAAAGGTAGACGGAAGAGTGGGTGTTAATGTGTGTGTCTGTGTTTGCATCAGCACTTTAAGAGTGAATAATATGCCACTTCATCAAACAATCTCTATAAAACCGCAACGTCCAAGGTAGTCTCACACACGTAGACACACACACACAAACACACAAACACACACACACACATACACACACACACACACACACACACACACACACACACACACACACACACACACACAGCTTGTTTTAAAATACGTGCCGGCTTGTGCACACACATACCCAGACCACATGTTCATGCACATTTACACATAAATGCATAATTGGCGCACACACACACACACACACACACACACACACACACACACACACACACACACACCCTTTCTACTCAGGAGTAATTTATTGGTAAGTATTCCTCTGTCTCTTCTCTCCCTTTCTCCCACTGGCCCTGAGATCATCAATCTCTTTTTGCACTCTTCTTATGTCAGCACTATACCTCCCCGCTCCTGCTTTTTTTTCCTTCACGCCCAGCCTTGGTCTTCTTTTCTCTGTAAAAAAAAAAATGTAACGTAGTGTATTTTGTGGGAAAGACAAAGAGATGAGCAGAGTTTTCTTTTAGGTAAAGTAAAGGAGAGAGGGGGAGAATGAAAGCTGGACCAAATAGAGAGAAAGAGAAATGACCCAACAATGATGTAAGTATGTGTGTCTGCTCCTGCTCTCCTGCATGAGTGCATATATGTTGCATGTGTGTGCGGATACAAGCACGTATGTGTGTGACTGTCACTTGAGCCTGAGGATTAATGGCCGGGGTTGCTGCACCAATTAACTGGACGCTGATTAATTTCTCTTGACTATCACGACTGACCTAAAAATGGTTCTTTCTCACTATTTCCAACTTCTTCTTATCGTTCTCCAGCCATCCCTCACTTCTTTTTCCTTGTTCTCCTTCAACCAAACTCTCTTTCCCTCATTTGCACCCCCTCCCTCCTTCACTTTCTTTCATTCGGCTGCCTCTCTGGTTTCACTCCTTGGTTACTACGTTCCCTCACTGCCTCTCTTCAACTTAATTAAGGAGAATGCCATGCAGCTGTCGTCCTCTTGGCTGATAGCGTCCTTTTTTCCCTACATCATATTGTTATTCATTAACACTATATGGCTGCCAATCAGGCACACAGCCCATGTTATTTCCAGGGATGGATGTGGCGGCACTTGCAATAATGACGTTTTCTTCTCGTATCTCATTCTTGCAGAAGTGTGCCTGAGGATACCGGGCCGCCATTTTGGATGAGCCCTGTTATTCTTTCATGTTCGGTGTTCCTGATTATAAGGGCCCTGCCCAGAGCAGTGATGGCTCCAACTGCCAATCAGTGCACTGAATACTGGACATTGGTCAGGGGTCCACTGCTGAGGCCATTTAGGCCAACACTGATTGGCTGAAGACTCATTCGAAATTCACTCAGATGCCAATAAAGGTGTGTTGTCATGTGTGAAGGAAAACTACAAAATTGGCTCTGCATTATCTCTGTCTGGCTTCCTCTGCCACCAGCCCCCAACCTTTTTCCACTTTCATTCTCATTCTAGATTTTTTGAAAGTCTCACTTCATTAAATGGAGGTCTGTTTTTCATTCCAATTATCCTGACGGCTCATTACAACAGCCGAGGAGACACAGACTAATCCCTGGTCACCTAGCTTCCTTTTTCCATCTTTCTATGTACCTATCATTTCGTCTTTCTATCACTCCCCTACTGCTTTCCATGAATCTTTCTATGAAACCAGTAGTCCCTCTATTCTCCCCCGTGCTCACTGCCTGCTCTTTTTTGCTCAAATTCACACACACACACACACACACACACACACACACACACACACACACACACACACACACACACACACACACACACACACACACACACACACACACACACACACACACACACACACACACACACACACACACACACACACACACACACACACGTGTGTTACACATATGCAAACTAACAATTCTTATCTCCTCATCTGTACCTCTCCCTCTCTCTTTCTTTTTCTCTCCATCTCCCACACTCTCTCATGCAATTCAATTCTAATGGGTTTATTGGCTTGGCGATTCATCTGAGTGCAGCAGCTCAGTTGAATTACATAATGGAGCCTTCTGGGCTTTCACCAGACAATCAGCAACACTCTCCTCCCAGTCACATGCACACACATTCACATGCATCCTCACGTACACACACACACACACACACACACACACACACACACACACACACACACACACACACACACACACACACACAAATCCAATTTCTCCTTAACAACGGTGGCACAGAGATTAAACAAACAGAGGCCACATCCTTTTCACATTCCGCAGATACTTGCTGTGTATGTGTGTGTGTGGGTAATGTGTACGAGGGTGCACACTCAGTGATTCATTCAACAATTCTTTAAAATTTATATCATTAGTGACTTTCTGAAAATTGCAGTAAGTTAATTTCATTGTATTGACTTGTACACACACATCCATGCACTCTTTCTCTAAATCATAAACACATCAAAGCGCATGCACACACATTCGCACACAGAGTTGCATGTACACACAAGTGTGACCAGTCAAATACTGTAATGCTAAGCTTCAATGCATCACGTCTAAGCCACGGCCCAGGCTCCCCGGAGAGTTTCCCACCTCTCGCTCTCTGTTCTCCTTCGCCAGCATTAAGCCCATCTCCACTCATAAAGTGACAGCGCCTAAAGCACCTGTGACAAATTGTCAGCCACTTTTGCCTGAGTTTGTTCTTGGTGTACAGACCCTGATGGCAGATAACTCTCGCGGAGGGAAGGTTGACACGAAATGAGAAGGAGAATGACGAGAGAGAGAGCACTGGTAGTTTTTCTGCACCTGCAATAAGATAGTTTCTTTTCTGCTGACTCATCCTTTACAACACACATCCTCCAGCGCTCCCTCCTTGCCCCCCTTCTTCCCCCAGTGCACCCTGGGATTCCCTCTGGGAAGGCTAGGAGCCAACTAAACTGACATTCCGTTTATCTGACAGGCTGTGATACTGAATATTAACCTGCATTCGACCTCCATCGTCCTTTCTTCTTCCCCTTTTCATCCCTCCATCACTTCCTCCTACTCTCCCTCCCCCTACTTCCTCTCTCCATCTGTCCCTCCACCCCCCAACCCCAAACTTCCTTCTCTCTGTGTCATATTTCTAAGAAACCTAGGCCTTCTTTGAGGAAAAACTGAACTGCAGCTGAACTGAGAATGGAGGGTAAACTGGTGGCAAGGTGAAAAATAGTTGAAAGGGTGTGGGAGGAGTGGAGAGAGGAAGAGGAAGTGGACAGGAGGTGTAAAAGAGGCGAGAACAGCGGGCAAAATAAAAGAGAGGCTGGATGTTGAGGAAAGGAGAGGCAAGCAGGAGAGAGAGAAACAGAAGAGAGTGAGAAAGAGAGAGAGAGATGGAGAGGTTGAAATAGTTGCGACGGAAATAAAAAATAAGCTCACAGAGAATAAAAACGTGAGGCACAACAAGAGCAAGAATGATACTTCTTGATTGTTTTTCTATCACAAAGTCTGTAGGAGTAAGTGAAGAGCTTTGTTACAAAATGAGATATTCACTATTTATACCTACAATAACAAGGTGGGTGCTCAGATTGAAAAAAAGCACTCCATGTTAGAGTGGGTTAGACTGATCTTAACATATTTTATAGAGTGGAATCATATTCATTTTTAATATTGACTGATGAACTTTGTATTTAGAAAGTAGCACTTTTCATCACCATATTAAATCATCCTTGTCATCCTGGTGTATTTACATAGGCAGTGATGTATATAAAACACACCATTTATTTTATTTATTTTTTAATTATGTAACATTTAAAAAGACACACATATCACTGGAAACAGTATAGCCGGAATGCAAGGATTTAACACATTGTTAGACAGATTGTTAGTTGTGGCGTACAGGAAAATCAAGAATGACTTTCAGTCGTCTACAGATTAATATGATGGCTGAATCAACAACTCTGAGCTCTTTGAGATAAGGTTTGAAACAATCTGCCCAGTGGGCAAGTACATATTTTTCGTAAGTACAGCAAACCACCCCTGATATGGAGCTACAGCAGGAGGATTTAAGAAGCTGATTGCTGGAAATCCGTGGTTCAGAGCAGAGGAATTGAAGCCTGGCTTATGTTGGTTATGTGGATTTCTGGTCTTTTGTAGATTTTGGTCCAAGCAAGATTCCTTACAATAAATGTCCCCCCTGTTCTCATAATAAGAGAGAGGAAAAAAAAAAATAGAACAAGCGAGATAAATCAAATAAATGATCAGCACGGAGCAACGGCATGAAATAAAAAAGATAAATGATGAAATGTAGGAAAGAAGAAGTGGCTCAAAGAAGAACAAATGAAAAAGGCAGCTAAAAAATGGTGAGGGAGGAAGCTGAGGAGGAGGGAGAAAGACAGAACATTTTTCCACAGCGGTGGCAACACACATCAAAGCACAACATGTCTAACCTTCTAGGATAGCGAGAGATAGAGAGAGAGCGAGAAGGAAGAAGGGAAGTGGGTGGGGATGTCACCTTTCATCTTGCCACTGTTGCCACCCTTGACGCCTGTGGAAAGCTGCCATTATGTGTGCTGTTTGATGCTAGACATACTTGTACAAGAGTGCGTGATTGTTGTGTGCGCATGTGAGAGAGAAAGAGAGTGTGACGGATAGATGAGGGGGTGCTTACCAAAAGCAGCATAAAAATGTTACATAAGATATAATCTCTATACTCCCTCCATCTGTCCCTCTGTTTCTGGTCTCCAATTGAGATGCTTAGGTGCAATGACCGGAGCAGCCAGCAGGCGGAGAGTAGATCAAAATACGGTAAACCTGCTGAGTGACAGGCGTGTGCACGTAATTAGGCCAAACCACAAACGGATTGGATGTGTAACCCGAAGAAGCCTCTAATGATGAGCTAGCTTTGCGATTTAGCTTTGCTGCTGTCCCATTAAAATCTCACAATTCCAATGCTGTCCCTATTTGACTGCAAGTTTACTCAGTGTTTTTTATAAGTGGCTTACGCAACATTAACATGCATCAAAACGTTGTTCTCAAAATGTGCTTCAAACTTGGGGAGAAAGTTGGCCAATTTGTCACATTTTCTGAAAAATAACTTTATCATAATACAAGATCTTCATTTGATGCTGCAAGCTCCACCATCATCTTCTTTGAGCCACGATGTTTCGCAGTCTATCTGGGTCAACCTTCATTAAGAATTTAGCAACCACCAGTGAATCGAGGTGCAACATTTGTAAAAATAAATAAATAAATCTGACAACAAAAGCCCCTTACCCGCCTGAATTTTAAATGCAACAGATGTTCCACTGTTGTTGTTTTTTTGCCAAATGTTACCATGTAAAATGCAGAGCTCCAACAGCTTCAGCATTGCATTAGTACTTTGTCTGTTAACATCTGTTGTCTTTGTCTTCTATGTGTCAGCTTGTGAAGTTTATTTAGTTTTCAAAACATCTCAAATCTGTATTTATTGCTCTGGGCCATTTAAGTTACTTTGGACTCCTGGGAGAGAGGATTGGGTCACAGGGGACAAGATAAATGGGTTCTTTATAAAAGAAAGCCTGAATAATGATGTTGGTGACTAGTATCTGAGCCCGGTAGCCTACGTCTTCTTTTGGAATCAATATCTCTGTTGAATCAATTACACATGAGGTTTAGCAGAGGTTTCCTGCTGTGTACCGAATCAGGAAAACAAATAAAGCCGAAAGACAGATGAGACAAGCATCAGGATTTAATGGGTCTGATGCCCAGTGCCAGAGTAGCCAGACTCTAAAGACAGTGGGAAGATAAAAGGATCGATAAAATTAAAAAGGTTTCTCAAAATAAATATCATCAAAAACAAGAAACACAACAAAGAAAAGATCCATTGAACATCAAATTATTCTGAACAGTTAACAATTACCTAAGATAGAAATGAAAACAATGGCGAAAAAAAGGATCAATGTAGCAAACTTTTCAAGCACCCCTGGAAAATCAAAGAAAAATTGCAACATATAATTGTCTGTTAACTACCGTTACTCACCATACACCAGTAGGGTGTAATGATCGGCAGCACGTCCATAGTTGTTCTGGGCCTGGCACAAGTACGTTCCGTTGTGTGATTGGCTGAGACGGGAAATCTGAAAGGTGGGGCCGGAAATCTCTGCCCTCTCGGGTAAGGTGTCATTAATCTTGGACCACTGAATGTTCCTGGGCCTGATGGGAAGGAGACAGAGAGAGGTTTAATGTTTAAAGCGCTGCAATGATATGTTGATTAATTGACTTGAATTTAAAAAACATGATTGTTTAAATAATTTAACAAAGAAAAATGTTTCCAGCATCTCAAAGGTGAGGATTTAATGCATCCCTCTGTTTTATATGACAGTGAACAGAGTATGTTCCCAAAAAACATCATAAGGAAGGAAGCACATCTCAGATTTGGAGACAAAACACTCACATTTTCACATCCTGATACTTAAAACGATTGCTAGCTGTGGCCATTCAATTTAGAACTCCAACCTTAAAAAACTTGACCCTGAGTCAGCTTCACATAGCCTCCCACATGTACGCACACTCATATGCAAATATCCAAAGATAAAACGGCTACAGCATAATGTTCAACCTCGACTGTATTCCATTACAGTCTCCATACAGCTAGTTTTTCTATTACCTCTACAATTATATTACAGTTAAGTCTCAGTGGAGAGACTGGTCCAGGATGTGTTATCTTGGCACAGGGGTTGGAGCTATGGGAGACCATTAGCTTTCAAAACAAATAGGACTCCTGATAACTCTAGTTAAGTTGTCCTATTCACATGTTTGGTCTCTTTACATGTAGACATGTGTTACATGTAGCTGCTAAGGGATTGTGAAACCTGCATACACCGCAACAACTACATCTCTAACTAACACCACGAGTAGAGTACTAGTCTTAAATACGTTTAGTAAAACCTGAGGTGCTAAATTGTATTAAAAATGAGGAAGTGAGAGGAGACAAGGGATTGAAGCGCAGGCACCGGGGGATGCTATAAAAAGAAAGGTGAAGATGGAGTGTAAAAAGGTCCACATGGAAAAGATGACATGAGAAGAAGGTATAAAAGGAGCTTGGAGAAGGAGCCAATGGCAACAAAGGGCTGCATCCTGACAAATTATGAGATGGATGGTCAGAGGGCGGCGATGGTGTGAAAGGCTTGGCAGGATGTAAAGGAGGCCAGATGAGAGAGAAATAGGGTGTCAGATTTTGTGCAGAGTGGAGACGAGTAGAAAGAGTGTTAGTACAGGTAGAGGAGAGACATGAAGGGAAGGAGCAGGCAGACAAAATGAATTGGTCATGAAAGACTGGAAGGCATAGCAGACAGGAGGTGCAAGGATTACAGACATCTTGGCGAACAACGCTGTGTGTATGTGTATGTGTGTGTGTGTGTGTATGTGTGTGTGTCTGGCAGAGTGTCATGGCTCATGCTACCCTGGCCAGATTACAATCCTGACTCATCTGGGTTTTAATCCCTCAGGACGTCTAATTAAACCTCTTTCTTGCTTAGTCACACACACACACACACCCCCTCACACTCATCCCACACACACACTCTCCCTGTTCCTCTCTTTCGAACACGCACATATTTAAGTGTACTCCCACACACATTAATTCCTTCAAACGCTAACACACGAGTAAGCAGGCAATTAAGCAAACGACAAGACATTGTCTCCATCTCGCCTCCTAATAACAGACAAACAGTACCCCTCCACCAAAAGGAAGTGGCATATAATTGGTCATTAATACTTAACCGGTAGTTAACAGGGCCAGAGAACAAACGGGAGGGCGACAAGGGGACTGCAATGTGTGTGTGTGTCTGTGTGTGTCTGTGTGTGTGTGTGTGTGTGAGTGGAGTCCAGCATGAGATGAGGGTCAGAGTCCAGAATGGCCTGCTGTCCCATCTTTCACTGTCACGTTCGCGTGAGTGTACCACACAAAACCACACACACACACACACACACACACACACACACACACACACACACACACACACACACACACACACACACACACACACACACACACACACACACACACACACACACACACACACACACACACACACACAGTCCCCAACCAACCGTTACAAAGCTTTAGTGAGGCTATAGCCAATACGCTTCTCAGCCAGTCCTCACTGTGGGATTTCATTTAAGTCATCACACACACACACACACACACACACACACACACACACACACACACACTCACACACACACACACACACACACACACACACACACACACACACACACACACACACACACACAAACTTTGGCTGAGCACTTGGGAGTTTTAGTGGACTTGATGCCCACAGACAGACGGACCATCTAGGGGAGGGTTTAAGAGCTTAGGACCCAATACCCTTCTGGAAAGTGCACAAAGGGCCGCGGACACACTAGAAAAGGCTTTGTTTCAAGCTGGCTCTTAAAAGTGTTGACTGCAGATTGGGTTTAGAAGCTCTATCACACACAGAGTCACACACAAGTCTATGATATGTCCACATTTACACTCTTCTAGTAGTCTTGCTTTGCCAGACCTTCCTCCACAGTGCTACAAAAGAGGGTCTGGCTAGTCCACATAGCATTCTGGGATGGGAGAAAAACGTGCTGTCGTTTATTGGCATTTCTTTAAACCAATCACAATCGTCATGGGCGGTGCTAAGTGCTGCACGGAGCCCCAGTGCCGATGCAAAATAGCCTCGGGAAGGAACTTGTTTTGTCGGAATGTGTACGTTCAAAAGTTATTTTAGTCATGCAACAGAAAACTCTAGCTGCAGAGTTACCCTGCAGAGATCTGAGGAGCAGTTAACCATAGTCCTCATAAATCCACCGGAGTTTAATAAAATCCCAACACAAAGAAAGCGTAAAGTAGCAGACATCCGGACAAAAAGAGTAAAATCCGGCAGAATTTCCATCGGCAATGGAGTAATCCTGGGAGTGGAACTCTTCTAGTAACCTCTCTGCCTTCTTCTTAAGCTCTTTTTTCTCTCTGTCCTTTATGCATTAAATTATGGATCAGGTGTTTTTTATCCATCCGTCAAACATTAAATGTCAGGTGATACCACAGATACAACTTTTCTGGTTGTGATCAAACGTAGCACACCACATCTTTGGCACTATGGTGTCATGATAACAAAAATATCCTGATTGGTTTAGTGATACTGGAAATTTACATGTGATATATTAGACACCCTTGGTTTGACTTTAATTATAATTCAAGGGATGATGCATTTGGGATTACATGGCCCAAAGGGGGCCTTCGTCATATGTAAATGACAGCATGTGGTTGCACTTCATTTTGATAGTCCATTTCTTAAAAATGTCCTACAGAAGAATTGATACAAGGTTGCTGTTCAGTTCTAAGGATGGTTTCCTAGAACGAACCAAGATATCTTGCAGTAATTATAGGAAATATAGTGAAGTTGGAGGAGATTAGTAGTAGTTGGTAATTACTTGAAGTTTCCAAGAAAGGCCCCTGGAATAATGTGCGATGGTAATTATATAGAAAGAGGTCAACTTTGTGTTCATTTCAACAACACATAATAAAGAGAGATCTCTTGTAGGCAGCTGGCTATTTTAAGCTGGAAGAAGCTCTCACAATATTTCCTTTTTATCTCTTTGAAACCTGTATTAAGGGCTGATAAAGCGCATATGTTCTCCGTATAGTGATGCCCTGCTTTACTCTCACACATTTGGTAGCCATCCAGGAAAACGAAGATTCCACAATAGCTAGAAGATTTGTTTGTGTAAGGTGGATGGTAATTACTTGGGAGATAACAGCCTGGTCTCACAGAATTCCGTGAAATGATCACAAACTGTTAACACTGCATTACGTGGCGGTGGCACGGAATGTGTGAAAATTCCGTGTGGCCACCACAGAAAAAATGGCAATGTAAAGTCAATGAGAAGCTGACGTAGCATTAGGAGCGACTACGGTAGCTAGTAGTATAAAAGCCCGAAAATCGGCGTAGGGAGGTTGTAGGGGTGGTGGATGGGTCAAACACAGGACTATCACCAAGGAAACCGGGGATCGCGTTCCGCGTGTCACGTTTCCTAAGCCCAATCGTAACCGTCCCGTTCTTCTTTTCCTAAACCCAACCGTCCCGTTGTTGTCATGGAAACATAAGCCCCCCTAAGACCTTTTCCTTAACTTAAGGGGCCATGTTCATTTCACGGAATTCTTCCGTGGGCCTATCACGGAATTTTTTGCAATTCCGTGAAACTGCCACAGATTTTGAGTTAAGGGGCCATGTTCATTTCACGGAATTCTGTGAGCTCAGGTTGGGAGATAAACAGTATATGTAATAAAGCTGTCTGTGTGATATTCATAGATCATAATTGATTCATCTCTCTGGCCCATAAATCAAACTTCTGGCAAACAACATGGGTACATCTCACTCTGTATATGTGTGTTTAGACCCTAAGAACTATTCCAAACTGACCTGCTGCAGTTTCTTTACTTTATCGTTAGTATTAGTTTCATATATTTTTTATTGTTGTTGAAAATTGCTCTGAGAACATACAAAGAAACTTTAACATATACTTTAACCTCATCAGTTTACCTGCGACTCTCTACAGTCTGTGGTCATAGCAAGGATGGCCTTTGGCCTTTGTAATCATTCTAGCTTGCTGAATTCAAGCTTATTCTACATTTATACTTAACCCTCAAAAGACGCACCGGCAAGTCCAAGCAATGTTTGACAACACTCGTATTCAAAAAGTGATATTCAATTTTTTTTATTATAGACATTTATTTACTATTGTATTGATATATTACACTACTTTTGTGAACCCAAGACTTTTCTAAATTCATTTCAAGCACCAAAACAATTGAGTGTAGGTTTGTTTTCACAAGTTCACAGATTTGAGAAATTTCAAAAAGTGAAAATCAACTTTTCAGCTTTAGGACCAAACTATCTCTTTACACATTGCTCTGGGACAAATTTGGGCCTCAC
This sequence comes from Perca flavescens, assembly GCF_004354835.1. NCBI lineage: Eukaryota > Metazoa > Chordata > Actinopteri > Perciformes > Percidae > Perca > Perca flavescens. The sequence continues at coordinate 15,485,697 of NC_041336.1, read as the reverse complement.
TCTCAGAAAGCTGAACTGAACTAAAGCCAGCACCAATATTACCCTCCAAACTGATTGCCAGAATGAAAATAGAGCCATGTAGCCTTGTAGCTGTCTGTGCGGCAATCAGCTGTTTAATGAAGTTATCCTAAACCCAAACAGGTTCACGTGAATACTTGCAGTCCATTAACATTGTGTTTTAAAAATGTTTAAAGTTTGTAAGGGTTGATGTTGAACTTGGCAACTTCCTGCATGTTGCCATCAATCAAACACTTTCTGTGTATCCTTAAGCCGATTTGTCAGGACTCAATGCAGCTTTTCAAGCACAAACGCTTTGTTGAGACAAACCTTTTATACTTTCTAAATGTTTTGTCAGGAATTCATTATGGAACAAGAGAAACCGCATAAACACACCGCTATGACAACCCAAAATAATCCATAAGCAGTGTTTGTGCCAGCTGGTAAATGTGCCAGTTTCATATCTTGTTGAAGGTGAAGATAAACGATTCCATTTCTTTTTCAACCCACAAAAAGTCATCAAACTTCCTTAAACACTGATCTCAAATATATACGTACACTGATCTCAAATATATATTATTTTATTATTATTATATATATTGTTTATGTACAGTATGTGTGCATGCGATCGGTACCACCACATTATCAGACTCTATAGGGACAAAATTTGTGTCATTATGTTGAGTGTAAAAGGAGGGCATAAATAGCATTTACTGAAGGCCCAAAACAATTATAACACATGTACACACACACACACACACACACACACACACACACACACACACACACACACACACACACACACACACACACACACACACACACACACACACACACACACACACACACACACACACACACACACACACACACACAGAGGGTTCCCAGTGACAGAGCAGGTGAGGCTGAGCGAGTCGCCCTCTCGCAAAATGCCAGAGGGAGGAACAATTCTCACTGTTGGTGCAACTGTGGGGAGAAATAAATAAATAAATGAGTATACATGCGAGAGAAAAAACAAGGACGGCATAGAAAATGAAATGGATCAAAGGGATGGAAAAGACGCGACAATCAGAGAGGACAGAAAAGAAGATTTAGAACTGAGAGACAAACAGGGAGCGAGGGAACAAAAAGGAGGAACAAGGGAAAAGTGAAAACGTGGCAGGAAGAAGGGTCTTTAACATCTGTTTCCAAGGCAACCAGCCGACAATCCTACGGTTGAGACACCTGTTATCATAAGCAGCCCACCGCTCCAGCAGCTGCTGTACTGCACTTGCTTCAGTAACAGAGCGATGGGAAGCCAAATCCACGCTGACAGTTGGTCATTATTACCAGTTGTCTGGCTGGAGGAACCACCAGCTCGCAGATTGATAAAACTGTTGAATATTAATCATTGTGATCTATCAACCAACATTAGTATACATGTGGCAAATCAATTGTACCCAATGACTGATGCAGAACAACTTGCTGAATATGAATAATATCACCAATGGTAAATATTTATATATGCCTGTGGAATGTTTGACTATCCAAGGTTATTTGACATATTATGGGATAAGAATCATATTGAACTGTCAGTAATACTAATATGAGAATAGAACAAATTGAATAATTGAGTATGTGTTGCCTTGTTGAATAGCATCACAGTGACATTGGAGGAGAAAATGAACCTCATCGTAGTATTGATGTATCAACTAATGACTGAAAATCTCAATCTGATGCCTCTCGATTGATTTTACTTTGTTTTCTGAATTTAAAAAGGGATTTGCAGACAAAATAAGACAAATAAATATCATTATTAAAGACTAATCGTTCCTGCGCTGTAAAAAAGGGAACGTTTTGTTTGTCCCCACAACAAAAAAACAAAAAGACAGAAAAGTCAAAAGTAAAGTAATAGAAGCAAACTTAACATGTTTGATGGGATTAGAAGCAGAGGACATGGATTTACATTTCAAATTCATTAAATTATGCATTTCAGACATTTCCAAGGATGTAACCTAGATTATAGCTGTCTGACATTTTCGAGATTAATCCTACTAAAATATTGAGAATTCATCTTAAATTAAAAACATGGGTCTATCTGAACTTTTTGCCCTGAGTGAATATTAGACTTAAGCCAATTATAAATTTAAATCTCGAAGTAGTCACTGTTTGCTTTCGCCTGCCTCAAATGGACGTGCGTGCAGGGAAATTCACAGCATACCAACCTGTGCAAACAAGCCAGCAAAATCAATCAATCCCAGAACAGTACAGGGATCATTGCACATACTAATGTGACCCAGGTTTTCTCAGCTGATGTTGGTTAGCTCCCTAAACCACAGGCCAGGACCCTAACCTGGCTGCAGGCCTGTTTCTGCTAGCTCTCTGCATGACGAGATTTGTATGTATTAGGTTTTAATGAGCACAGGTCTCATACAGGGCATCTTTGAATATCACTGTTAAAATCCTGGACTGTGTATACATGAGCTTCATGAGATTTCCACCATTTGAAAAATGAGGCTGCTACCTTGACAAAATGATAGTCAAACACTATAATGAATAGTACTGAAGGAGCAACTTAAGTGACAGCCACACAGATGGAAAAATCAATGTTTTTTAAAATATTCGGCAATGAACGTAATGTTACTTCATTTGTTGCCAAGATGGATAGAAAGCACTTTGATATTAAGTGCACACACACACAAACACACACACACACACACACACACACACACACACACACACACACACACACACACACACACACACACACACACACACACACACACACACACACACACACACACACACACAAAAACACACTTTGACTGTGACTGAAGGAGAGACTTACAATACACATCCAGGCGATAGTGTCGAATCCTCTTCTGCCCGGCGAGTGCTGGGTGGGACGCCTCGCAGCTCAGCGCCGCCCCGTTGTCTTTCCTTTCTACCGGGATCCGGATGGTGCTGGACACGCTGAACGTCTTCGCGTTGTCCTGCTGGGACACCACACCTGGAGAGAGAGAAAGACGCGATGAGATGAGGAAAGGAAAGAAAACAGGTGGGGTGGCCAAAAATCAAGCTAGCAGCCAAAACATTCCTGTTTTCCCTCTTTCCCTGCTGAGACATCACACCTATGGTGGGAGAGAGAGAGAGAGAGAGAGAGAAGGGAGGATGGAGGGAGTAGAAAGAGGAGATTTTTAGAGGAGAGCACAGAGGTGGATCGAAGAAGTAAGTAGACTGAAGAAGTTTGAAGAAGTTAGTGACTGATGAATGAGCTTTTTACAGCAGCACCAAGTACAGGTAGAGGGAAGGATGGATGGTCGGAATATAATAAGAGAGAGAAAAGAGAAAGCAATTTGCATCTTTATTTCATGGCAATTATGAGCAGCAGAACTGTTTGTTTGCAGATGGCAAATCAACTGAATATTGTGTGTGCGTGAAAGAATGTGAGACCGAGATGAGGGAGAGAGTGAATATGCATAACTGAATTGAGATTTTAACTGAGCCAGACACGGCGAGAGAGGGGTGTCAAAGGAGCAGGGCGGGAGAAGAAAGGCAAAGGAGAGAGGGACTCATAGACGAGAGACAGAGAGGGCAGCAAAACGGGCATGACTGATGGGGTAGTGCGGGGAGGGGGGCGAGGAGAGCTGCGGCGAGTCCAGACATGAAAGAGGACGATAAGAGTGCCAAGCCAGATGCAGAATGGAAGACAGATGCAAGAAGAGACGAGGAGGAGAGACAGAAGGAGGGAGGATGAACAGTGGAGTGATATGGTCACGTATTGGGAGTTTGTGCTTGTTGAGGCAGAATACAACAATATTACTATTACTGCGCTGAGTTTTCAATTATTGCCGGCGAGCAAATGAGAGCAGGCCCAATTGAAGCGTGAGAGAGGACAGCGGTGGGTGCAGATGAGCAGGAATAAGGCAGCGTTGGGAAGATAGTGTCTTAATTAGAGAGTGCTTTCCCATATCTGTTGGGATCTGCCTCCAACCTTTAGTGTCACAGTTCATTTAGCTCAGGGCCAAAAGAGAGGGGAGGGGTGGGGAGTGAGGGGAAGGGGTTGGAGAAAAGAGGAGTGGAAGTAGGATGAAATGAGATGAAACAGGAGGGAAGAAAAAGAGAGTAAACAGGAGGAGAGGGGAGGAGCATTAGCAAAAAAAGATGAGAAGAGAGAGACAAAAGTGTGGCCCCTCTCTGTCTCCTTGACTCTTAAAGCCCTTTGCAAGATGAAGAGTGTCACATCTTTGTCACCAGTGAAATTGGTGGGGAAAAAGAAAGAAAAATTTGATAAAAAGAAAGGGAAGGGAGCAAAGTAGAAGGACAGACAGGGGAGAGACAGAATGACAGTGACAGGCGTGTTACGTAGAGAAAAAAAAAGGGAAGAGACTGGATGAAAGAGACGTTTAGTGTCAGACAAAAATAGCAAGTAAAAGAGACAACGGCTGACACAAAGTTTGAAAGCGCAAAATATTGCTTAATGCATGTCCCAAAAACTGTTGACACCAGATTATCGCACACTATTTCTTCTGATCCGTGTGAGTTATTTTAGGGCGGTGAGTAAGAATTAATGAATAATGCAAACCATTTGACTGCGATTTGTACTTTTAAACAATGCTTAAACAGCATTGTTTAAAAGTCAGTGATGAATTGAATAAAAAAGAATAGCCATAAGCCTGAATTAGAGATGCTTTGCATTAATGAGTCTCCAAATTTGTTGTTTGTGCTCAGTCAGTTGAACAAGGTTTTTGAGGAATTCAAATCAAAACGTAGCATTCTACACAAATGCTGATTTAACGGCAAAGTGCAAAAAAGTTATTTCTCAGGGATTAAGTAGACTGAAAACAGGGAAAGGATCAGTCTTAAATGTATTATTGAGTGAAGGGCCCCTTTAACTGGGAGATAGATGGATTAATAGATCAATGCAACAGATTTAGCTCACAGATTTTATCAGAAGCAAAGAAGTAGGGAGTTAGATGATGGTGAATTAAAAAGTGTCTCTTTGTGAATGTGTGAAAGAGAGGTAGAGTGAGAAAATGGAGTGTTTGTAGCATCTGTGCTTTGGTGTACTTGTCAGATTATGTCCAAATAAAACACATTTGAAATAGAATTTTAAATGGGAGAGCATTTAGACAGGGGGACATGTGCATCTGTTTTGGTATAAAGAGAATTTGACTAGTGGATGCATTAAAAAGACAGCACTGAAAATCTTATACTTGCAGTTGATGCATGCCTTCTCAACACATAAATCAACACATGTAGATATTTACTTCTATGAACTTATGTCTCTTCCTCGAAGGAATGGAGACAGAAAAGTGAACACAGTTCACATCTCACCAAGTGTGTTTGATCATTTGAAACTACATTGTCGCCTATAAATATTGCAAAGAACACTTGATCAAAATCATGGAAACAGGAGGAGAATAAAGACTTTAGCAGCTCCACAGCCAAAACCTTAATTTTCTTCAGCCATTCATCTTAACCTGCTCTCATCAACTGATCCATCTGCCATTTCCTCTGTCAATCCATCAATCACCCATCCATTAATCCTTTTATTCAGCACTTATTTTGTGATAATATCCACCCATTTCACTTCACCTGTCCTATATCCCCCCCCATTAGCTTCCTCATTTATCTCTCATGATCATCAAACCGTCGTTTTCGTCCATTGTCAGCCAGGTACCTGGTATCTCACGGCCGTTACGAATCCAGCGCAGGGTGGCAGCCGGCTTGCTGCGCGGCGACATACAGGTGAGCTCCACCTCGCCGCCCTCTATGGCCTCCTGCTTCACCTCCACCGTGGGCGTCTCCGGTGGCACCGAAACTGAGAGCGTCGCCACCTGGTGGTGCGTGGCATCCGTGTAGAGCTGGCAGAAGTAGCCGCCCTCATCCGTCACGCTGACGTTGGTCAACGTGATGCGCACAAGCCGCGGGGTGAAGAGCACCATCTGGAAACGGTCGTCCTTCAGGGCTGGAGGTGGACAAAGATAACGGCAGGAGTAGAAGTGGCATGGAGGTGGGGGCGGAAGCGGGACAGCGTGGGATGGGGATGTTGGAGAGGAGGGGGAGTGGGGAGAGGAAGACGAGGTGGGAGGGAAAAGAGGGGAGGTGTGATGGTAGAGAAGATGGGGGGTGTAAGTGACAGGAAGAGAGGCAAGATCAAGGAGAGGGAAGGTGAGTACATCAGTCATTGGTAGAAAAAGCACACTCTCTCTGTGAAATGAGAGTAAATTAAAATAAATGCTAAATACTTTATTCATGTGTAAAAACAAATGGAAAACAACAACGGAAAATATTTTACTCTGGGTCAGTGTAATTGATTAATTTTTTTCCTAATGCTTCAGGGACAGACACAGAGCATTAAGAATTGTTTTTGTCATGGTGCTTTGCTTGTTTGAAATACACCAAATATGCACACGAGCTAAGACTCATATTAAAGAACTTGTTTTAATACACTTTACTGGCAGGCTTTTTTGCTTTATTTTAAATTTGTTTTCAGATGAGAAGCACCTCAGGAAGGTTCACAAGGGGGTGGGGGTTGCTCATTGACAGACCATTTATGCCTGTGTAAACCTAGCAAGATAATGAGACTGAATTGGCATTTTGTTTCACTACATTGTGTTCAACCTAGTCGTTTTCTGTTTCCGGAAACAATGCCCTAACCAATTAATAAGTGATGTATCCGTCCTGCCGAAGCAGTTCACCTAGGGATGCTAGTGGCGAGCAAAGTCAATTACCGATCCAGTGGGTTACTGAGGTAGGCATGTGAACTAGCTGGCTCGGCGAATGATTAGCCTAGCTCAGAGTGGGTTAGCTCACTTGAATGATAAGAAAGAGATCCCTCCAATCGGTATTATCAGTGACTAAATCATCATAGACAAAGGCTCTGGTGGCCTGTCATTTTTGGCATTTTACCTGCCCCACACTAATTGGCTTGGTTCTTTTTTTTTCAACAACTGTCCCTGACCACAACACTAGTCCTACTTGAATTGCTAGAAAATCTTCCATGTGGCCAGTGATTCAGAGGTCTGCAAGGAGCCATGCTGATGCAAAGCTGCACCACCTACAGGGAAGGGATATCAGTTCAGACCTATAGCTGTAGGTTCGCTGATGTTGCCACTTACTGGCCAAGAAAGTGACAGTTGCTGGAATTGCTTCTACTTTTCTTGCCGATAAGGGCACAGCTTAGATTGACTACAAGTCCAAAGTTGCAGGGCGGAAAGTGCTTTGCTTTGTTGATCTGCAGTTGAATGACATTGGCCAGGCCTGGTTGAAGACACTTCACATCAATAACACCATGTATCTGTGTTAATGAATGTCTATAGTATATATTACTTTTTCTATTTATCTTTGAAAATACAGTACATTTACTTTTCTGCAGGCATTGGCAAGTACATCATACAAGTGAAGTGAAGGGCTGCTTTAATTGAGTGGTATAACATTTTCAGCTTTGGAATCAGTTATTCCTTAGCCTCAAGATAGTTTGTTCTGTATTAGCAAACATTCAGTTCTATCTCCCACAGTCTGGAACGAGAATAGAGTTTTCACCACCCTCCAATATGTGATGTCACTCCCATGGACAGCGCTGCAGAGGAAAAACGGCAAAACATGGGAGAAATAGTGACTGTGACAGCACCCCAGACGATTTCTGCTCTGGAATTGATAGTGCTGCTAAATCTAAAGCTCAGTTTGATATAAAAAAGTTCAGACAGAGTTTGCAAAGTCAGTCTCGATGAAGCAGCTCTAGGCTATACATTAATACAACATAACAGATGTCTTGGTTCACTCATTTCCAGCATTGAGAGAGACTGTTGTTCATTTTCCCAAGCACTGATTGGACTATCCTAAAACCAGAATGTATTCATTCAATCTCTTTGTAACTGCCTGTTTTATTCCTCTGTAAGCCCATTTCTAATTGGCGTCTGGCATTTTTATTGTTGATCTTATTGGGTTTTAATCATAATGGTTTTACTCTCTGTGAAGAACTTGGTAACTCTTTTGAAGACAGCTATGCAAATATAGTGCTTATTGCACAACCAAACATGATTTCAGAAAAGCTTTTTAATTGAGTAGTGCTGTCTTTGATAGCTTGGTTGACACCAGAGGTGGGTCTGGGCAAGGTTCATTCGCAGCTCATTTCCAAAGGGGCGTCACCAACGGACGGCGCTCAAATGCCTCTGGGCGCACTGGATAGTCCTTCAACCAATCAGACCAACGATCAGGGTGACGTGGCAGCAACAGCGGCATCAACGGGTTGCTGTGCTTTGGTGGCCGTCATGTTGAATGTAAACAAAAAGCTGCTCGCCTCGATTTGGAAAAATTGGAAATGGGCTTGAATGGGCTCCTGGCCAGACTGACTTGCAGAGCAAATCTCAAATTTGCCTGAAGTTCATCAGGGTTTTCCCAGGCTAGTCCTTTGAGTCAGTGAGGCTAAATACTATAATTGTTCACAGTGTAAACTTTGTACAATTCAGAAGATGAAAAATAACCAAAGATTGGAAACAAAGAGTAAAAACACTTTTACTATCTTTCTCTCTTTTTACGTTCAATCGTGGACCTCTAGACCAATGGGCTACACCTGCTTACCAACCCCATAATGCACATAGGAGAAAGAAAGGAAAGTACAGAGAGGATGAGAAGAGTTGAATGTGCGACACTTTTCCTTTGGTTTCTCAAGAAAGAGTAGAATCAGTGGTAAGAAAAAAATTGATAATAACAAATAACACTAATAACAGCCTGTGGGTGACACTGGCTCGATTCTCATTCAAGACTTACTTTGTATCGACTTGATTGTGAAATCTCTCCCTCACCCCCCCATCTCTATTTTACCCTCTCTCTTCACTCCTTTGTGTTGGCTTCGGCTTACGTAGGGAACAGCAGACATTACCCTGATGTAACAACTGGCCATCTTGCAGCATAATTCATCACAACACAGATACTAGAGTATAGATATTGGCTTTGTGCGGGCATGTGTGCCAGAGAGAGTGGAGGAGAAAGAAAGAAAGAAAGAATGAATGAATGAGAGAAAAAGTCTAATATAGCTCCATAATGCGACAGGCGGGAAAAAATAATATAGATAGAGACAGAAATCCGCAGGGCACTGAGAGAGCGGCCTGGAGCAATGTAGTAAGTCCACTCTTCCTGGAAGTACACCCCACTAATCGCTCTACCACACCCCCAACATTTCCCCTCCACCGGATGGCAGCGAGAGCATTGTGAGCTATTCCCCACAGATAGGTAAATCTTTTTTCCCCTCTATGCACTAAATGGCAACTAAATGTCAGACTTCTGTTCAAGTCCAATTTCACCTTTATTGTCCTATCTCATTTGCATGCTGAGGAGAGTTGGCAATAGGGGGAGAAAGAGAGATATGGACCACTGAGGAGAAAGGGTCCATTTGGTTAGTTCCACTGCTCTATTATAGCTATCATTCCCCACAATCTCATAAAACACACCCCTGGCTGGTTGCTCTCCTGCAAAACAGGCAGCCTAATTCACAGCACTTACAGCAGCGCCTCTATTTGGGCAGTTAGTGTGGAATGGCTCGGCACAGACAGGCCTCAGTTTGTTAGCCTGATATCTGGGTGCCAGATGGGCAATAGGCAGAAATGGAAGAGCCCTACAGCGAGTGATGGAGCAAACTTGGAGGTAGAAAGAGCCAGAGTGAGATGTAATTCAAGCTCCCAGAAAATGTCCCCAACGAGGCTTTTCAGTGCTTACGTGAGCTAAATTAGTAACAGGAAGCCATCTATACTTTATGCCTTGCCTAACCTTTGGATCATTTCCCAGTGATGTCTCTCTCCCCATCGCCTGACGCTCCCTTGTCTTACTCTCCATGTTGCGGTCTTTCTTAACTGTCATCTCATCCTCCCCCACTCCTTTCTTTATTCCTTCTCATTTTCTCTTTCATTCTAGCTTTCACATTCCGTCTTCCTCCTCGCTCTGATTAGGCTTCATCGTGCTTTCCAAACGGTGCAAGTCCATGTCTTGTGGGAGAGCATATGGGGCGGCTCTGTTTAAATACTTAATGGAACTTACCAGCAGTGCTGATCTCATAGAATTGGGGGGAAGAGTTCAAAGTAAGGCTTCCAAAAGCAGCGACCTCTACTACCCAATTAAGGCCGCTCTGTCATCGCGGAGACTAACAAGTGAAGAAAAGTTGTGTAAAACTAAAGTATTTGAATGCTGTACCAGTGAACAGTGAAATCAGCTCTTTTTTCTTCAGTAATTTAGTCTGATCTTGGCGTACTGTTCCAAAAATCTTTAGTGACTACTGCTTTTTGACAGAGACTGTTCCTGAGGAGAGTGTGGGAGTCTTGATTGTTGAATCAATGTAATTACAAGTGCTAGAAGTTGTAATGAATAGACATGTGAAAATGTGTTTTCTTTCACATATAGAAATATTCCACAAATATAGATAAATATTTATGCCTTTTAGTCGCAAGGTTTTGCATTTATTTTCGGTGGTTAAAAACACAGGTTCATGTATGTTCAAGCAGTTCTTGGACAGTTTGAGAAAAGTCTATCTTCATATAAGCTAGTGTGTGAAAGTTTGACTTCTCCTTATAATGTGGAGGTTTAACTGCAGTTCTGGATCTGGCAGACAATCTTTTTTTTGCCACTTTCACAATTCATTTCTTTAACTATGCTACTACAGTTGAGGATGTCAACCTACAACACACAACTAGCACTTGAATTAATTTGCCATTTTATATACTGGAGAGATGATGAGTATGCAGCCATGTTAAGGCTGTGTGAGACTGGCACTTGCATGGTCCTTGCAGCGGAGGAGTTCTTTATCTATCGCATGCTCAAAAAGCCATAAGACAAATACAAACACTGTAATATTAGGAACAAACATTTATTTATTTATTTATTTATATTTTGGCCATCTGATGCGGTTGTCAGTTCTCTCTCAACTCAATTAAATCAGATTAAACTGAATTAATGAATCACAGCTCAAAATATGTCCTGTGTAACAGTAGCAGAATGAGATTAAAATAATAATGTGTATCTTAGAAACTACTTTGGAACTCAGCAACATTCAGCAAGAGCAGCTTGCGTGAAGTTAGCTCAGCACACAGACTCTAAGAGTCTAAATCACGCTGGGAAAATTAGCACCTGTCACAAAACTACAACAGCAGAACAATGCTTTTCAGAATCGTAACCATTCAAAACTATTTTCGGAGCAGCATGTCAGAGAGACTGAATGGGCTAACCATTCAGTCTACAATTTGTTTATTGATCATGCAGTGCCCATGTTTTTTGTGTGCATGTTGTTGTTGTTGTTGACATGGGGCAAAGGGGGCTCATTCACAAATCTTCCACAGCCTATTACTGGTAAAACTAGCAGCTGCTAGTGGTTTAGCATACTGTACAAATAATTTTTTAACCCTAACCAAAGCATTCATTGGGTTGTTAGGTCGACGTGGTCTCTTAAGCTTGAACAACTAAAACTATTTGAATATATTCATATTCACCCCCTTGCCTTTAACTCTAACAGTTATAAACCACAATTTTACACCATAGCCTTAAGCCTCAGCTAACGTCTTAAGAAGTTTATTATATTGATTACGTAGGGCATAAATAACTATTGCTAACACAAGACATAATGCCAAAATTTTGCTCCAATTAAGCTGCCTTACACAAGTTTCAAAGGCAATGTTTTATTCTTGATCGTTCTTTTGCTCAGAGGTTTCCTAGCAGCACTAACAGAAAAGCTGGCTAAGGTGGTAGCTTTTGCTATAATTAATTAAGAAAAAAGTAGTGTTTGCCTACCCCGAGGACCTCAATAAAATCTGCATTCATTATAATATTGGTTACAATGATAATTTGCCATAACGCCGCCTTTAAGAAAACGTGATTGCCAAGGCCATGCTCTAATGAGGAGCAGTAATAAGTTCTGATCTCATCGCAGGGGTTAAAAGTGGATTATGCAGAGAGCTTTGAACTATGCTTTTAAAACAGTTAAAGCAGTCACACTGTTTGGGCAGAGAGGAAAACCATCATCTAAATTAACTCTGGGGTTATCTGACTTTTTAATGTGGAATCGCTTCAAAGGCAAAGTGAGGACATTTGCAATAAGAAAAATGTTAAGTGCAAGTGTTGGTGAGTCATTGCTAATGTTTTTAAAAGACTGGCTTCAAATGGAACTGAGGTCAAATGCATAAAAACAGATAGATTAGGTTTGTCCGCAGAGACAAATGTGCACGCAGCTACACACCTCGCGTGCCGTTAAAGAAGAGGGTCTGCCGGCGGGGATTCTGGATAACCACGATTGATCCATCGTAGTTCTGCAGGCGGCAGGAGATCTGGGCCGTACCTCCCTCCAAGACGGTCACATTCTCCGCCTGCACCGCCTGACAACGGGCTGAAACAGAGAAAGATGAACGTTGATATAGTGATACAGAGGGTGGGCGATGGAGAGGACGAAAAAGAGGCAGAGAAGAGGAGGGGGACAAATAGGAGGAACAGATGCGGAGAAAATGATGTTCAATTTGCACTGCGCTTGAGAAAGAACCTTTCAAAATTAGGTACTTAAAGCATCCTTCATTGACTCGCTATTCATCATATGGACACAACAAGGGAGAAAAGGAGAGGGGGAGGAGAAGAGAGAAGGAGACAGAGTGATGGAGACAAAGAGATTGAGAGCGAGAGAAAAGACGCTGAAGGACTCAACAAGTAAAATAGGGTCCTTATGAACAATGTGTTCTTATGATTATAATCGGGATGATGATAATTACTGCTATTCATCTTTTTACGTGCACAAACACACATACAAACAGGCCTATTGCCTCTGGCTAGTCTAACTGAACGCATCAACACACACATTTGAATAGATAATGCCTTATTAAGTCTCTAAGTGGCTGTCTGTCCTGAATTTAGACACACTCCAGCACACACACACACACACACACACACACACACACACACACACACACACACACACACACACACACACACACACACACACACACACACACACACACACACACACACACACACACACACACACACACTATATGCACCAACACTCTCACACAAAAGCACACAAGCAGATCACAGGTTGGACTGCCACCACATGTGTTTATATTAATAGTTTAAACCACGGTCTCATCGTATGAATAGGTCAACGCCTCAGTGTAGAAAGCTGGCCAAAGTGTAGAGCAGTGAGACCATTGTGACGGCCTTGAATGCACTTGACACATTCTTAATGCCATTTATCCACGTGCCAAACCAAACCAATTGATTACACTCGATTATCCTGATGTAATGGTCCTAATTTCAGGTATTTGGAAAGTGCTGGGAGGGACACTCACTACTTTTGGGAATAAACATCGGAGTGCTGTCCTAGTCTTGCCTTACAGTTTTTTTACAGGACCGTTTTTTCATAACACTACACACAATTAGCACAACCACACACACAATTAGCAGAACCCCTCAGACCCTTTGCAAAATTAAACACTCTGGCAAAAACTATACACTAATTTATAAAACCATATGTTGTTACCATATGAAACACACACGTTTCATATGACTTAATTCAGTTTGAACCAGTTACACACTGCTGTTGCGAACCCAAAACAGTTTTAACTTCAATTCTACTTCTCAGAGATTAGAGTACTGTAAATTAAGTAGACAGAGAAAGTGCAAATACCGGTATACAATAAGTTCACCAAACACTACACAAGACCAATGCTACAGACTGAGGAAAATATAATTTTTTTCTCTCCATATACTCAAATCAGTCAACATGTCAACATGGGAAACCAAAACAAAACATGTCCAAGTTTTCATGCTACTACAGTAGCGTGCATAACACTGTTAGCTCAGCAAACGACAGACACACATCAGATACTGTATCCAGTACAGGTTACAATTAATTGAAAATACAGTACAGAAATTCCTAGACTTACCTGCTGCATTTTTATAGTGCTTAAACCTGAGTGGTGTGTCTACAATTAAGCAATCATGTGTTTGCGTACCTGATGGCTACATTTCACAGATTGGCTTATAGGTGTGGTAATCAGTTCTTTGGAATTACAAGGAAGTGACATCATGATATACTTCTGTGTTTAAATGTATACAAGTGTGTTTAGTGTTTTGCAAATCACTGTGTGTATTGTTTTGCAAAAAGTGTGAGTGCTTATGGTGGTGCACATCTGGGCCAATTTTTTGCTTTTTTGATAATTGTGTAATACTTATTTCACTGAGTAAGCAATCAGCAAAAACTGTAATTTAATGATCCATATTACTGTAAGGATCCAGCACCCATTCTTTAAAGTCTAGCCTCATGTGTGAGTTGAGCGTGTTGTGTCTTGTGTTTTTTTGGGGGGGAATGAATATGCCCATACACACAGACACCTGTATGTGTCTGCACATGCTACAGGAAGCACACACTCACAAATGAGAATGCATTTCAAAACTCAGCAGCCAGGCTTCTCACTGGTTTTAACAGATGGCAACACATTACTCCAATCCTAGCGTCACTTCACTGGCTCCCTGTTCGTTTTAGAATTGATTTGAAGATTTTACTGATCACTTTTAAGGCTCGTCACGGTCTGGCCCCCGACTATATCTCGGAGATGTTGTCCCATACGAGCCTGTTCGCAGCCTTAGGCCCTTGGGCGGGGCCATTTTAACCGTTCCAAGGTCGAGGCTTCTAACCAGAGGTGATCGTGCCTTCTCGATCAGGGCGCCTCGGCTTTGGAATGACCTGCCCGAGGAGATAAGGCTTGCTGAGTCAGACAGACAGATCTTTTAAGTCACTTTTTAAAACACATTTTTATAGACTTGATTTTTATGTGATGCTGTCTTTTTATCTTTTCATCCTTTTGCCTTTTCTCTGTTCGCCACTTACTGACTGTCCTCCTAAAACTTGCTATTTCCACTTATCTTCTCCTTCCTGTCCTTTAGAGCTGCCCCATCTTTTGTTGCGTCTGTATAGTTATGTGTATTGATGTGCTGTGATGTGTTATGTTATGCTATACAAATACAAGTTAAATATACTGTATACACACAATGGCAAAAAGTCATGCAGAGTGACACAGACACTCAGAAACTTTTGTACATTCTTTTCTAATGAACTTTTCTGGCTCCTAAACCAAATATTTTTAGACAAGGGGGCTGAGAAACAGCAGAGCCTCTTTGATGTTGCTGACAGCCCAAGAGTCAGTAATGAGGAGGTTGATTATGCTCTGATTGGAGCGCCCTCAGTGTTTGTGGGTCAGGCTGTTGACACAGCTCAGCTAAGTCACACCTCCCGCTGAGCACAATGGACACAGTGCTCGCAATTGGAATTCAAATAATTTATTAGCCATAAGGCTCCAGCCAACAGTGGGAAAAAAGCCTGCTGGGCTCCCAAAACTAGTATTTACCAATTTGCATCCCTATTTGCATACCCTCTCTCCCAGGCAAAGTTTGTGGCAGTGGGGATGATTTAGAGAAGGAACGACATCAATATCGAAGCATGATGAGAAAGGAGGCAATAAGAAGTGCCGATAAAGACGACGGGACTATACATATTTCACTGCTGGGTCTAGCAGAGCTCTTTAAAACACCTTCAGAAGGCTGGAAATGTTGTGAGACAAAAAGATGGTCGCTGCCATGGCAGGAGTTGCTGACTTGACTGCTTTGGGCCAAAATTAATGTCTATATCTGCAACCAAGTGTGTCCTAAGTTTCAGTGTGTGTGTGTGTGTGTGTGTGGGGGGGGTGTTTGCACACAAAAGGTGGGCATGTGCATTGGATGTGCATATGCAGGGGTTGGCATATTTCAATTAAGCTGCTTTGACATCATCTGATCCCGCCAACTTCATCCAAATTTAATTCTCCCCTCGATTTTAATCTCTTTTAATGAAATACTCAAAGCCTACATATTCATCACATCAGGGGAAACAGAGAGACAGAGTGGATATTGAACTGAAGATGGAAAGAAACCATGAGGGGATAAAGACAAAGGGGACTCTAATACTCTATGGAACAGAGAAAAAAACTTGACAATTACCACTAATTGTAGTCATTATTGCTCCCATTCTCTGCATCAATATTGTGATTCATATCGGGGGCCATCAGGGCCTGCCACCGCCGTCCCAATTATTTTAGTAATGGCTGTTATTACTCATCACCATGGCAACCGGGCAAGGCTGCCATTGTTTTAAACAATGTTAATTGTAATATTCCTGTAGTGCATCCCGGCCAAGTCAGTGCAGCGTCTGTGTGTGATTAGTGACCCATCAGAACCAACAGAGAAACAGGGCTTCACGTGGGAGAGCGACTCCAGACAAGCGGTCAGAAGATTGCTTCTGGGAGGAGGCCAGAAAAACTAATTAGCCATCCATTTGTACACCCACTTCTCCTGACAGCTGTCAACCCTTCAAAGGAAATTAGCTGCAGTGGCGTAGCAGTAAAGCGCAAAGAAAAGCGACAAAGAAAAGTAAAAATAAATAAATTGTTGTTGCAAGCGAGATGGCTGGCATCCGCTGCTGCCTGCTGAGAGATGCCACCCAGAAACACCTGCTGGCTGCTGGTGGATGATCAATCTGGGCGAAGGGAACAGAGGGATAGAGAGACGGTGGGGGAATAGGGCTCTAACCAGGAAATGATAGCAGGGAGTTAGGAAGTGATGGTTTGTGTATAATAATGCAGCTGGTGGGGGCTGGACAAAATATACGAGAGATGACGCATATTCTTCCACTCCCGCTCATAACGCAGCTGGGTACAGCACTTTAGTTTGACTGTAGGTTTTATAGGCTGCCATTCACATCAAGGCCATGAGCCTGTGCTTCTGTTTACCAGCAATAGTATAGCACAGAGAGGGAATGAGAAGGAGGGGGAGGGAATCAACCTCTGGGACAGGGGTATTAATCTGGCCCCCATTAAAATCTGTGCCCATAATAAAATACTCCACAAGAGTTTAATCATATTACGAGAGAATGCTGAGAGCAATCGATACCATGGTAGTGCACTGACTGCTATGATCAACTGATAAATAAAACAGGATGGGGAACAACAACAATCACTTCTCTCTCCAACCAAACGGGGGCAGTATTTCATAGCGGTGAATTGGGGTTTCTCATCATTTGAAATGCCTCTACCCCTGCTGTCACTGGAAAAAAAGGAGCCTTTATTTACTACGGCAATAGAGACCTGAGAAGGGCCATCATTTCGAAATACATAAACAAATAAATAAATAATAGGCGTGCAGATTCATAAGACAAGGCTGTTCAGGGTCCCTTCCTAATGGTCCCACAATGGGGTTGAGTTATAAGACGAGGGAGGGAGGGGATAGAGGGACAGAGGGAGGGGATAAAGGGAGGTGTGGAGAGTTAAAAGAGGGGGATTTGGGAGGCAGCCAGGTGGACTGCTTGGCTCACCCTTGGTCACGGTAAATTCTAGAAATTGCCTCACTGGTGCAGGGTTAGCGGGCTGAATTACCGCCTCGCTGCGTCTCTCTCTCTCCCTCGGTTTCACTCTGCCCTTATTTCTCTCTCTCCATGTCTCGGAGAGTGACGAGAGGATAAGATGGAACAAAAAGACAAGCCACAAAAGAGATGAGCTGTCTCCATTTGCCCCAAACAAGCCCCCTCCATGTATCCTTGAAGTAGTGCAGTCACTGTCTCCCTATTCATTATCTCTCATTATCTTTCAACTGGATGTGGGCCAAGAGCTTGTGTTTTCTTTGCATGCTGGCCACGGATTTACAGGGGAATCGATGCAGGAGACTACAATGCACAACCCTGCATGCTATTGCTGATTTAATTAAAACAATAACAGCAGCTCATAGTTCGCAACTTCTCTATCTCTCCCCATCTGGATGCATCCCATTTTTTTCCCAGCTATCCCCTGAGTCGGCGAGGCGGGCCTGTTTCCACAGTATGTATGCAAATTAAGTTTACAATGTTTATGTGTGTGAGCTTGTGTAGCTTATGTGTGCACGCACACTTGCTCCAGGTTAATCACAGTTTTGCGGTGTACTAACTCTATAAAATAGCTGACTTTGAGGTTCTTCTCCTCCATACCTCCCTGTGCAGACCCACAATTCTCCCCTTTCCCTCTCCCCCCTTTCTCTTCCTAGTCTAAAATTATCACTCCATCTCTCTGAGGGAGACAGAACTCTGCCAATCCAATCCAGTGCAAAGAAGAGAGAAAAAGCTCCCTCTATAAATAATACATAATCCTTAGCAAATCTCGCTCTCGTCTCTCATTACCTTCGTTCTGTCGCTTTCCCCTGTCCTCCTTTTCTTCCCTTATTTGAGTAAATCTCCCTCCCCCATCGTCGCTTCACCTTAGTCCACAACTCATAATTCTCTCCTTCCGCTGCCATCCTGTCTAATCTGATTCTCACCATCTTTCTCTTTCTCCTTTTATTCAAAGCCACAGTCTCTCCATCCCTCTTCTCCCCACCTTCTGCCTGATCTAATCCTTGATTCCACCTTCCTTCATCAGTCCCTTTTCCTTTCTTCCTGTCTTTTTCCTTCTTCTCTTCCCTGCTATCTTTTATTGCATCGCTCATCATGCATCTTCCTCACCAGCGCTGTCCTAAAGATTCTCTCTTTCTCTCCTGGGCCTCAGGAGAATAGTTACAACTTTCTTTCTTTCTCCTGTTAGCGGCTGTCTCTTTACTCCATCTTTTCACTCCTGTCCCTCATTCCTTTTCTTTCTTCATGTTGCCCCCCCTGCAATAGTTTCCTTCCAAGCTGCAATAGGCTTTCATTCTCCTTGCAATCTCTCTCTCTCTCTCGCTCTCCCTTTTTCTGACTCAGTGGGAATCTTTTGCCCCCTCTCTGCTGGTTCTATCTCCACACTCTCCTTCGCTAAATGTGATTTGTTCTGCAGCTCAAGTCTGCAGCATAATCGTGCTGTTTTTATAGTGTGCCGGGAGAGCGAAAGAGAGGGAGCAAGGGAAAGACAGAAAAAACTAAGAGAAGTGAATGGGACAAGAGGACAAAACAAATGATTGGAGCGGGAGACTGAATATGTCTAGTTTTTCTCTCCCTCTTTCAACTTTTTCTCTACTTTTGCTTCTTTTAATTGCCAGTTGTATAGCTTAACCATCTCTCCACTTTCTCTCTCTCTCTGCCTGTGTTTCCTAATCTCTCTCAGACCCTCTCTCCATCACCCATACTGTGTCTGTGAGCACTGCACTGCTAATCAGCAATCTCAGCATAACATTGTCTCCGTTCACTCTTGACCTCTCATTAGAAACATTTACTTTCATTCATATTTTTATATTTTACATCCTGTTTTTAACACTCTAACTTTGCTCCCCAGTCACACTGCCTCCATCCTCAGCACTGAAATCTGTTGTCTTCTTTCTCTCATCACCTTTTCCTTTTACTACCTCCCCTCTCCTCCCTGCTCCCGCATCTCTCGTTTTGACCTTCGCATCTTTATGTCTCTCCGGCCCTTAGGCGTATTTCAATCACCTTGTCCCTCTCTTATCCCATCCCCTCTTCTTCCCTCTCCCTCTCTGCATTGCATTTCCCTGAGCGCTCTCCTCTCCGCTTGTCCACCCATCCCATTACTTATTCTGCTCTCTTATTCACCTCTTCTTACCCTTCTCAAACCACTATTATCCTCTCTCTGTCCTTTCTACCTCTCTTTCCTGTCTCCTCTCCTGACAGTCAAAGCTGGTTAGCTCTATCTACTGTGCAGCGTTTTATGGCCTGGGTCTGTCACAGCCCCAACAACCCGGCTGCGACAATGGCCAACACACACACCCCAACAGCAGCTTAAAGGAAATTTACAGGGCTATTACGCGGTGGCTACCACACTGGAGATTCACCACAGCCAAAAGAACTGGTCTTAACACCCCTTCAAAATCCAGCCCATGGCTGCCTTCCCTTTGGTGTGTATCTGTGGCACATTTGTGTGTGACGCTGATTAATGTGTATGTGGGAAAGCGAAATGTACGGTTGTGTGCATGCATTTGAAAGCAAGTGTGTGTGCTTGTGTGTTAAATATGTACAAGAGAGTATATGTGTATCCACATTCAAGGCCCAACACAAAACTGCTCTACTGGCATGAATTACATAACCACTCTGACTGCCAAGAAACTCATTCTTTCTCTGTATCCCTCTCTCCCCCATTGTCACCCTCACCCAGCATCCCCCTCAACATCCCACAAAACACAATGTCCTTATGTTGATCTAATATGCAAAAAAAAGAAGAGAAGGAACTGTGCACAGCAGCACAACACTTGTTTCCCGGCATCGGGATAAGAACATCTCCCTGTATTAAATGCCTAATAACAATAACGACAGAAGGTATTAATAGCACCTAGTGACTCTGCCACGTATACCACTTCAATTCATGTACTGCTTTTTCTCACCATCTCTGCCTTGTGTTCAATCAATCTTTTGACTCTTGGTTTCAAATCTCGACCTCAAGCAGCTGTTTTTGAGGCCTAGTCTCTTGTTTTATCTTGTACCCGCTCCCCTCCATCTTTGTCTTTCTTGCACACACACACACACACACACACACACACACACACACACACACACACACACACACACACACACACACACACACACACACACACACAGACACACAGACACACACACAGACTGCATTGTTCTCCATCTCTTTCTCTCAATTTCTCTTTTTCTGCCTCTGCTGCTCCATCACATACAGTAAACATTTCTATCTGGCCAGGCCTTCTTTACTTGTGTCAGTCTGTCTCTCTTATTGGCTTCTTGCACAACCTCTCCATTTGGCACTCTGGGGTCCAACTTTCTTTTATAATGTTCTTCAGAAGAGAGCTGAGAAAAAAGGCTTCAGCCACTCTCATATCTTTCTTGAAAACAGAGAGAAATGTCTGTTTCCCTTTAAGTATTGTTATCCATCTGTCCACTCTCTTTCTCTGCCTGGTCTCTCATTCCCAAGTACTGTCACCCCTTGGGCATATGCTCCTGTCTTCCAATTCTCTCTATTCTTAATCACCAATTCTAACTTAATTACCAGCATTTTGAACAATTCATCTGAAGCTCTCACTTCGTGATTCCATTGCGAGCTAATCCTCCCTTGGTCATGTGCTGGGCACTGCACTGGATGTCATTCCGTATCAATTTACACCAATTAGTATCGTACACATAATTGTGTTCTCTTTTTATATAACGGAGGCATCACATTACAACATTTAGAGAAATGTCTGCAGGGAGTTTAAATTAAAGAACAAGGAGCTTGTGCTTAGACTAAATTACCAAGTCCTGGCTGTAATGTGAAAGGAGTGTACATGTGAATATTATGTGCTTGTTTCCCTGACTTATTTGGTGTTTAATGATAGCTGAGTTTCCCTCTAGAATCGATACTGCACGTCTCATTTAATCTGTGTATGTGTGTGTGTATGCACATGTGGGTGTTCATGCGTGCATGACTTACGAGTGATGCAGAGCAGGACCAGGACCAGGCTGCGTAGGGCCAGAGAGAAGGGGGCAGGGAGGAGGTGGCAGAGGACAGGCCTCATTGTGTATTGAGAAGCTGTGTGTGTGTATGTGTGTATGTGCACGTTTGATCAATGGCTCCTCTGTGACCCTGCCTGCACTGCTACAGACAAACCAGTCCACATACACACACACACTCTGATTTGTTCTCAACTGCAATGCTGCAGACACGTGCACACACTAACTGCCCAGCTTTACTTCAGTGCAATCAGACAGAAGTTGTTGTTTGAGGACAACACTTAAATAAAGGACTCTTATGTGCTACACTGCGTCACAACACATGCAAAGAAACTTTGCTAAATCACATAACACTGAATTGTAGCCAGAGCTTGCATGCAATCCACAGACGTTTGGCCGGAGCTCAGGGCACTAACAGAGATAGTGATTTAGACACTATATCACAATGCACACAGAGATCAGCTTAGAGCAACAAAAAGTTCCACTGTTGACTTTAGCACCTTGTGCTGCTTAGAAACAACTTACGACATGCATTGTCTTAAATCCATATGGTGCAGGGGTTTTGCTGTTATAAATCAGTAGAGGAGCTCTGAGAGTGTATTGCTAACTTTTGAAATAGAGCTATCGTGCCCTCGAGTACAGAGAGAAATCTAGGGCAACATTGCTCATTCTCTAACACATTGTATTTTAATGAGTTAAACAAGGTTTTCTGCACTTCTCACCAGACAAATCAGTAGGCAGAAGTCAAAGTTCTTTTGAGCTTTAACCAAACCGGCCAGGCCTCTGGAGAGATGGAGACACTATCTCACTACAACTCATCTAGAGATAGCTAAGGTTAAATAAAATCTATTGAGCTTGAGTGCTGCTCTATAAAGACAGAGTGGAAGTGCTTGCCCCGTGTAGAATAGCCAACCTGCAAGAGGTTGAGCAAACTGCAGTCAGATGCTTTAGTTTCAGATATTACACTTTTTAGTCTATTTTACCCCAGAGACTATACTTTCATGAGGTATCTACCATTATTCGCTTGAATGGTATCTCTTTCAATACGCTATCATGCATACACTGTAGCGTAAATGGACAGCAATTTTACATGGTAATTTTAGACTCCTCAGAATAATCACAGGCTATCAGACAGTGTAATCGTGCAACATCGACCTGCCTAACTCTTGCTTTCCAACATGCTCCACTGGATGCACTCCACTCATACACCCCGATCTGAAAGTCTGCTGTGTTTAAGATTTGGACACAGTTCCGATCCAATGCATCGTCAGTCTCTGGGAGTGTGTAGCTCTCGTGTTTGTATGTGCAAATACGGGGGTTTAAAATATGTGTGTGTGTGTGTGTTTGTAGTGCAGAGACAAAGTGTGATGAGCTACACCACACACCTCACTGAGCACTTCTGATGGAATAAAGTGCGGGTGTCATCCTTAGATTACTACACACTGCCCGCGCTCTCTCACTCTGTGCACCACTGCAAAACACAATGAGCTCTAACAACGATGGCCCTGACACTTCTGGCAAAGCCGAAAGCGGATCATTGCCAATCTTCCCTACGGCACTGACTTCACCGGTCAACTGGCTGACGCTGAGAAAATTACTCAATGTTGTGTGTGCACCAGCAACTCGGGTCCAACAGGTCTGGGGCCTGGCAGCAGATGGACTGCAAAAAAAGTATATTCACAAGCTCAAATTGGTTTTAGTTTATCCTTTTTCTCTCGCCTCGTCTTCCTTTAGTCCTCCAGTCCAGGAGCTTGTTAGTTCCTACAAAGTTTGTCCTCCTTTGGCTTCACTTCTTTCCTGATGATCTATGAAAATTTGCAAATTGCTGTAATCCCAATGTGGTATGACTGTTGATCACATCCGTCTGTCTATCCGTTTTCTGTGTTCCACTTGTTTATATAACCCTGGCCACCCTCCCCTTGCTTAGAATGTGTGTGTGTCAGTGTGGGATCAGTGTCTGCATATTTTGCATACTATTTTGTGAAGGTTAGAGATGAGTGTGTGTGGATGGAAGCAGTGACAATGATTCCCTTTCAGGTCAACAAACAGTGGCGGCGTGTGTCTGAATGTACTCGTCTGTCCAGCGTTGCCTGAAACAGAGTGTACATTTGGCTGTCTGTTTGGCCCTTTCACTATCTACTACCCATTAATTTATCCTTGCAGGCACACACAGAGGCATCATAGTGCCTCTTTATGTTAAATGACCGTTTTTATGGCTGCAGGGATGCGCATGGATGTCTGTGGACAAGAACTGTGTACATGTTTATGTGTGGCATTTGTAATTCAAAGTGGATGTGGATATAGCAGAATTGAATGTGACTATGACTGTGTTATGAATTATGCTGATGTGAACCTGCATGAAAAGATATCAGCTTCATATTTTTACAATGATGAAACAGAAATCACTGCCTACATTGCTAGTACAACCTGCCAGTATATTTTGCATCAACACATTGTGCATAATGCATTTACTTTGTTTATGCTCATTGCCACATGTTATAACATTACTGCTATTGGCAATAAAACTGGCAATACAATGCCAATGGTGGAAGCTAACTACACTCGACTGTGTGTCTATGACTTTCATTGTCTTGTAAAATGTGAAAGGCAACACAGTCTTGCTATTATAATAGCACCTCTTCTTGTTCTTAATCAAGTGATGATAAACTTTCAGTTCTAATCTGCCACACACTGTATTTACAAACATCTTAATGCATTAAATTTGAAACATGCTGTTCCCTATTATCAACTCAAATAAAGTCAAATGTATTTATCAAGGGCTTTTAACGAAATAGGGTCATCACAAAGGGCTTTATAGACATAATTACAGACAAAAACAATAACACGTTGCTAACATTGCCTTACTGGCGAGTGTGTGTGTGTGTGTGTGTGTGTGTGTGTGTGTGTGTGTGTGTGTGTGTGTGTGTGTGTGTGTGTGTCAAAGTCCCTGTGTGGGCAACCCCCTGATGGGTGTATTTGTTTTTGTCGCAGTGTGTGAGGAAGGAAGGGAGGTAATGGCAAATTGTGTCCTCTATCCCCCTTCCTCTTTTTTCTCCCCCCCTCTCTCATCCAAATCAAATTTTTAATGGGCTTCATTGGTGCCACCGTGGAATAAGTGTTGCCAAAGCACTTAAGGGGCTTAAGTCAGCGGCGTGCTGAAAATATTAAGCACTCAAACAGCCTTACAAGGATCCCTGCCTGCTTAAGTATGCCGAGGAGGTCCTGCCAGCATTTAATACCAATGGTATTAAAGCGCTCCGACATGGGAGAGGAACAGAAATATAGATATATACAGTATGTTCCACAACTGGGAATAATGAGAGAGATGGAGGCTGTTGGGAAGAATGGAAAGAACCTGTGGAGACATGCGGGACTAACAGTAGGAATAAGTGAAGAAAAGAGTCCTACTAAAGACAAAGGACAAAGGAGAGAAAAAGGAAAGTGAAAAGAAGTGGTGAGACAGTTGGAGAGATGCAAGGGAGGAGAGGAGAGACAATTTCCAACAAAACAAGCAGTGTAGAGGAGGAGAGATGTGAGGGAATCGGGCCAAGGTGTGGGAGGTAAGGGTTGATGGGATAGCTGCGAACCAGCAGCAGAGAGCTAATGCAGAGATTCTATCGGGAGGCTTATCCGAGATTAAATTTCTTTTTGTCCTTAAGGCGCTTCTTGGGTAAGCGGAAGTGTCGAATTTATTTCTTATGTCTCCCTTGAGGTCGTGCGTGCTGGTGGGTTGGTAGAATGTGTGTGTGTATGTGTGTGTGTGTGTGTGTGAGCGTGTTGTGGGGGTTACATGTATATGTGTCTGTGTAGGTGTGAATCTTGAGGGTTTATTGGCTGGCAAAGTGTCAAGGAGAGCATGCGTTCTTGAAAGGTGAAGATAAATCAAATGAACATCTCTCCAAGGGCGTTTCAGCACAAGTGAACATCCAAGTATTATTGCGGTTACATTAACATAGGCATGTGAACTCATACATATAGATATTCATGAATATAGATTGCGTTTGTATAGATTCTAAAGTGCAATTCAAATAGTAGTTTCAAGCTTTGTTTTCTGTTTTTCCCTTTTCTTTTTGTAAAGTTTGTTTTACGGAGTTGCCACAAAGTCTCAGACTACCAGAAAGTTTAATCACTCACAAGAAAGTTTTATCTGAACTGTCCTGATTGAGTAATCTCCTCTGGGATTATCTACAGTGTATAAAATACACAGTACTATACGACTACTGTTTAAGATACTGCAAAACCAATGGGCTTAAAGTTTTACAAGGACAACATCATGAATACCAAATTATAGGCCATTTTTCTCATAAAAACAACTATATTTAGTACATTCACATCAGGCTTGACATGCTCAGCCCCTCGTTTGCCCTCTGCTCTTCTTCCCCTCTTGTCTTTCTGATTTCTTGTTTGTCAGACTTGGTGTAAATAGCTAGCCTGAGGGCCATGCACTAGCTAATCCAACTGAGTTTGCTCTGAACTCTCAAATTAAAAAAGTCACAGCTCCTTGATCTATGGACACTATCGGTGACTGCATTTTCTGGAGGCACGGCTCGTGGATGTATTAAAAGAACAGCATGGCTCAGGCTACTTCCTGCTCATCTCACGCTCCTGGGCACAGGAATCAATACGGCCCAATCATTTGGGTACATTTCGAGTGACAGCACCCGTCTTTCCTCACACAATTTAGCATTACAAAGTTTTGATTTTCTTTATTTTTCAAAGTCTGTTGACAGTGGAGCCTGGCAAATAAATACAAGTCAATATGACTCACATCACGACAGGCTAACAGGAATACAAAACACATTTAAGTATTTGAATCACTACCTTTTTTTAAATGATATGTTTTGAATGCGAATACATGTCTTTTCATATACTTCTACTTTGCCTACCTTTCTCTACAGTAAACCAGGAGATTACACTCACATTCTGGCAGACAACAGACCTGGCACTGTCTTTTCACTGGTTTTACAGGGTAGAATAAAAGACAATAAAGTCGCTGTGGTAGCCATTGTAAACATCCTATTAGTCTCATCCCAATCTAACATGCATCAACCGTGCATTTAAGGGGACACATTCATCTTATGCTTTTCAAGCCTGGCAAAGAACTGAGCATGTATTTTAGAACTAAACACTCTCAAATGACAGACTGCAAGAACTGAAAATGGAAAACCGCTATTGATGGCTGGTGCTAGTGTAGTTGAAGAAGCCAGTTGAAGCTCAATAGCAATGCTTGTCATTTATTTCATTGTGTTGAATTCAGGTAACACAGGACTCAGAACCGTTCTTACATGCTTTCATCCTGTAAACTACCAGAAATGTTTTTGTCTTGTAATGTGAGCCAGAGTTGCCATTTGTCTCAACAAAATCTTCCGCTTTCTTTAAAATTAACCAACTTGGCACAGTTACGTTTCTTTTGCACAGGATGAATCACACCACACCGAATCTTTTCAGAACGGAACTCAAACCCTGATCTCTGGTGTCAGAGTATGCATCGTATGTATGCCTAACTACCTATCCTAACCTCCTCCCTGTGACTTGTGTGCTATATAAGACAGTCAAACATCCTGGACTGAAAAAAACCTTGCCACTAAACGTAATCCCGGCAGCGATATCTTTTCCTACAAAACATAATTGGCAAAACAAATTAGTATATGTAGGTATTTTGTAGGAGACAAACTGGGGTTGCATTGTGAATGACTACATTGTGTAGGCCGTGGAACACACCAGCAATTATAGGCTACTGAGTCAAAGCCACTCTCAGGGGATAAAAACAATGGCATTTTATGAATAGTAGCCCTAGTTCAAACAGAAAAAACAGGTACAGCTCCAAAACGTTAACACAGCAGCCATGCAGGTTATGTGTAAAAAAAAGGGCTTTGGAAAAGGTAACAGTCATCGCTATTGTGACTAGCATCTGTAACACCAGTAATCAGATACAGTGGGATTCAAGGTACAGTAGCTGCAGGTTTTCTTTTTTGCTCAGATAAAGAGAACTGCTAGATACAAGGTGTTGGAGTATATAGGCCAACAAGGCTGGAGGCTTTTTAATGCAGTCATGGCTCTTGGCCCTTGCTGTTCTCGTACATGCATTCATAGAAAGACACACAGTTTAAATATAAGAATGCATTAGAGGTGTATTATATTATGCAGAACCATGCAAGCCCCCCCGCCCATTGGGATGCAACCGTCATCCCTTATTCAGTCAGATAAATGCAAACAGTGTTACCTGCCAAGTTGAGAACGTACTGTCGGAGCTTCCTAACGAGTGTTTCTGTGTGCGTTGTGAGCCACATGCTACAAAGCTACCTGCTGGGAGTAACACTCATTATCCATGTGGCATCATACCTCCCAGTGACAGGCCACGACTCTCTGCTCACTGTTTTTTCTGCTGAAGTCGTCTTTGTGTTCCCTGTGCATGTGCTAACATGTACGTGTTACACGTGTGGTAAGCTCCTTTGTTCCCTGATGTGTGTGTGACAGATAGGTGTGACAGATGGGTTGTCACTGTGCCTATATATGCACACACCAGTTCACTATCTTGTTCTCTACATTCCAGGTTTATCCGTGTGATGTGTTAGTGATGTGCATATCAACTTGTCAAAGCCGCAGCTTCTGATCTTTAATTTTTGCGCGCTCTGCAGGAGGATGGTTTGTATATTTTGGTGGAGCTGGAAGCGGGGTCTGGACTAGGTTAGCTGCGTGCTGCCGTGTCACAGTGTGGGTGATTAGAATTAAGCGGGTATGTGCCACCTCGCCTGGGGGTACTCGGCCAACCGCCTTGCCCCCATTCCGCCAATTCACAAATGCCTAACAAAGGGATAATTTCTCCCTCGCATGATATAATCTTTCCTTTCACCCAATGCTTCAATGGAACCCTTTATGGCTTTTTTAATCACATCTCTCTTTCCCCTCCATCCTTCCATCTCTTTCTTTCTTTTACACTCTGCTTTCCCGACCCCTCCCTGTTCGTCTGTCTCTCTCCCTGCTTGCCCTCTCTCTGCCTCTGTTGCTTTTTTCCGATCCTTGCTCTACTCTTCTTTCACTATGACCTTACAGAGGGTCGTTGCACTGAAGTCACTCCTGTTACTCTTTTCTCCCTTTTTCTCTCTTTCTCTCTCTGGAGGAAAATCACACACTCATCAGTTTGCCGGCTCTGTTCCTGACGAGCAGGCTCGCAAGGAGAATATTAACGAAGCTCCTCAGCCAATTAACACCTAAAGCACATAACAACCTTTTATGCCAGAAGACACACTTGCATGCATTCACACACACACACACACACACACACACACACACACACACACACACACACACACACACACACACACACGCACGGTACGTGCTGCACATGCACAGACACACTACCGCACAGACACTTGCAGGCAACACAATTTGGCCTAAACACACTCATACAAGCAAAGAGGCTCACATAAACAGAAACACACATACAGGCCTCAAAGCAAGGATGCGTTATCACACACACACAAACACACTAATAGATTGTGCTGATGAGTGTGGGTGTAGAAGGAGGGGGACTTTCATAGGAGCAAAGGGAAGTAATGTAGAGAGACAGGAGATGCAAATAAAGTGATGAGCAGCAGGGAGACAGAGAGAGAGACGGAGAGAGAGGTGAGGAGAAAAGGAAGGAAAGATTGGGAGAGCGGGGAGTAAGAGATTTATGGAGTGTGAAGAAAGGCATAAAGAAAAAGGGAAAATCAGTGATAGAAGGTTAACGTGGCTTGGCTGTTCCTGACCTCATTCATGCTAATTTGAAAGGTTTAATAGTGGGTGGGTGCACACAGGCGTGTACACGCACACACACGGACATACATATTATATATATATATATATATATATATATATATATATATATATATATATATATATATATATATATATATATATATATATATATATATATATATATATATATATGTGTGTGTGTGTATATATATATATATTTATTTGACATTGACATACACATAGTTAACTTTACCAGTACAACACAATGCATAAAACATGGTGGCAGAAAGGGCATTAGCAGTGAACCTTTACACACACACACACACACACACACACACACACACACACACACACACACACACACACACACACACACACACACACACACTTCTGGACACATGTGGGGCAGTTTCCTCGTATGCATAAAACATGGCGAGAGACAGCAGGAGCAGGGGGCGTGAGGGAGATAGGGAGAACAAGTGCAAATGGACAAAAAGCGTATGGTAATGACCCGGATAACGAAAGGCTGCTGCAAGGGGTGGAGAGTCAGAGAGAGTGAGAGGGGGACAAGTGTGAATGCGATAAAGTAATGGTGAGGAGGGAGAGAGGGAGAACTTTCCTCACGGCCTGCTGCTTTTGGATTGAACAGCGTGCAAATGAAAAATGGAGATGAAATAATTAGACGGGCAGACTAGAAGCGCTCATCTAAATATGTAAATGGACTTAATTTTACTTTGATTTGCTCCACTGCTTCCCTATCACTCTCCCACTTCTATATCCCCCACGTTACTCCTTCCATTCTCTCCCTCTCATCTGTTCCTATTCCACTCTCGCTTCATGGTTTTTATCTCCTTTCTCCCCCTCTCTTGGTCTTCCTCTCCCTCTCTGTCCTACTCAGTTCTCTCTCTCTCTCTCTCTCTCTCTCTCTCTCTCTCTCTCTGCATATTAAAGCTACAGTACGTTAATACACTGTAGGTATGTCAGCTCGATTATTCACTGTTTTATGGACTTGCGGGAGTCAGAGAAAGAGAGAGTGTGTTTAATTAGTTAATTCACGCCTGTCTGACTCTGATGGGTTGTGCATGTCTGTGCATGTCTGTGCACACAGTGACGTGCATCTGTGTATATATTTGTGGTAAAGGATACGTTTGGATAAGTCCATCCTAATACAATCTTCCCATGCCATGAAATTATTCCTCCTGTCCATACTGGCAGTGAAGCAATCTGAAGTTCAGCAGTCTGAGTTAGCCAGATCAAGTGTGTATCTATCAAAGTTAGTTGGTTTTTTTTGTACAATATTTCCTCTTTGTGTTTCCCCGGTCACTGTTTCCTTGCCTAATTGTGGCGGAGGGATACATCCTGACATGCAGGTTTGTTGCCGCAACTATGGCATTAAGGGTGATGGATGAAGATACCTTGATTTGACCAACTCTAACAACTGGAGCCTAATTAGATTGAAGCAAATTTTCGCTCGGCTTCATTCCTGTGAATCTGACCGCTGGACTGTTTGTGCAGTCCGTGTTGCTTCTCCCCAAACAGCCAGCGTACCAACTGTACATACGTCAGCTTTAATCTAGGAAGAAGCTAGCATCTCAGCCTCTGACTGACCTCAGAACCCACCAGGAACTCTTTCAGTCATTCCATTCCCTCTCAGTCCCTCTCTTTTTTCCTCTCATCTCCGTGTGTTTATTAAGCAGATTCATTATAAACAAGTCATAAACGTTTATGACATAACACTTCTTTTAGTAAGTGTCATTCGGTTTTTGTGTTATTAGGGTTAGAGTTAGGAAATTTGTAGCTAATCAGGCCCACTCGCATCTTTCCATTGACTTTGTACGCAAACATGCCACCTCTAAACTTCGTCTCTCATTCTGTCTGAACACATCCTTTACAGTGGAAGAGGGTATCGCTTCACAGCCACTATGGAGAGGATTAATAACCCTTTTCAACTTACATATAGTACGTCATGTAAGTATCATTTTAAGATGGACTTGAAAAACCTATCCTGTGTTTGCTTGCCTGTGTATCTGCACGTGGGTATTACTGGAGATAATTCGACACCCATGTTGTGATCCAT
Source organism: Perca flavescens (assembly GCF_004354835.1). Taxonomy (NCBI): domain Eukaryota; kingdom Metazoa; phylum Chordata; class Actinopteri; order Perciformes; family Percidae; genus Perca; species Perca flavescens. The sequence goes on along the minus strand of NC_041336.1, from coordinate 15,454,504 downwards.
ATTTAAAAAGACGGCTCTTGTGATCCCACAGTAAGAAGATAAGGCACAATGCATTTTATTTATCTTGTTTTAAACTTTTCTCTCGAAGTTGACCATGTTCACATCACTACTGTCTTTTTAAAGTCCAATAATCATGGTAACAGTTCACAGATCCCATTCTAATTAAATACATTGTGCATTGATTCTAAACACGGCATATTAGAAATTAAAATCCTATCATATTTTCCAAGAATTGTAATAATTGCTTTTTAAAGAGTATTTTGACTGAAAATATTATTAAATTAGATTGTGCATTTTCATTGTCACTTTTATTTCTTTTGTTTCTCTTGAAACAGAGATCGCAATTTTAATCACTACAGTACCTGGAAGCACAATGTGAAAAATGAAAATGTGAGCGAGTTTGTGTGCCTGAGCATGTTCACACTTTTGTCTGTCTGTGTATATGTGTGTGGATTATAGATTAGAAGTCACCGTGGAAAAAGGCAGCTGTCCTTCTTAATGACAATCTGTCAGAGCTCTTCTCTAACTGCCCCTCCTCTTTCATCCGCCTGTCTTCTCTTTCTCCAACCTCGTCCTCCTCTCTTTAGTCTGACTTTTACCAAACATCCCTCACTGGGACACTTAATTCCTGTTCCTACAAGGTGACGCTGACAGCAGTCCGCCTCATTTTACTTCTTGGCTTTTCATCTTTGTCTTTCTCTCTACTGAGAGAACACACACATCAATTTGTATATCTGTTTTTCCTGCAGATTGTTTTTCCACTGGAATGCGAGAAAAAATAATAAAAATGGTAAGGTTTTATTTGGAGATCAGAGCCTTTCCATCTTGAGCATATTGATCTATCATCTACTGTATATACAGTAAATGTACATTGTAATAATATATGTAAATGTTTCATTAATTTCTAGTTTTAACACTCAAATTGCTTTTGTATGACTTTGTGCTCTACAAATAAAGTGGCACTTGAGCACCCACGCACATTTTAGCTTCCCACATCACAGTTAAATGATCATATCAGACAAATGATGAGCAATGCACACAAATGACTATCTCACTAATTGTGACACATGATGAGGTTCCTAATTGTGGTTTGAAACACATTTGTTTGGTTAATTGGATTAAAGTAATGATTACTGATAGATTAAGCAAGTATGATTTATTGGATCAGAACAAGTTCATCACTTTTCTTCAGGCTATAACTTTGCTCTCTTTTCCACCATCTGTCTTTATGCCACTGCTGTCTCAAGTCCAGGAAAATCAAGTGTCTTATGGGTTTTGATTTGATTTGATTCCTTCCAGTCCTTTGTTGTTTTTGAGGCTTTTATTATTTTTCTATTTTCATGTTGTTGTTTTTTTTCCTCTGAGGAGAAAAACAAGGGTGACATTCTTTGTGTTCAAAGTTTGTTTTGTTTGTTGACATCAGACAGCTAAAGGTATCAAATGCAGCATATTTATTTATCTGTCCCTCCCGCACTAACACTCACCGCACCGCCCACATACTGTACATCAGTACTGTGCTGAGCAGCCAGTTGGCATGTTCAAGATACCTATCACTGCCTCCACACGTCACCCTAACACAGCACTGTTTTTGATTCCTCCTCTTCTCCTCTCTTCTTAACGTCCTACAGCTCTAACTACTGTTCCCTCAGACTCTGTTTATTCATTTATAACGCACCACCACTGTTTTACCTAAGTAATAAGCATTACACTGGACTGAGAAATTAAAATACGGCCGCCAAAACACACACACACACACACACACACACACACACACACACACACACACACACACACAGCCACTACTGTGTGGGAAGAATGATGCTGACATATCTGCAATTTATTAATCATACTTTTAATAAGCAGAGATGACCACATTTATACACATACTGGCAGACCTTAACAATGGCTCTTGTCTTCAATCTGCTAATTGTTCTTCAACTGGACTTTTGATTGATTATTATGAGTTTAATGATTAAAAAATAAAACTACTGTGAAAAGCTGTCAAAGCTCTTTTTCACCCAGAAGGGCTGTCAATCACACACAGCACTCAGCGGATCACAGCCGGGGCCAAGAGGAGCAAAAGATGGCTCAGCCTCCATCCCTCTGGTGCCAAAGTAAAAGAAAGAAAAATGTATCAATTGATCTAAGAGTTTTTCATCCCCTTGTTTATTGTACAGAAGGTACCGCATGGCCGCTGTTTGTCATTAAACCCAGCCCGATCTGCCGGCGATTTGATTTCGGCCTGCAGCTCAGGCTGGAAACTTGTACATTCATCTATCCTGCTTCCGTTACAATTTTGCGGGGACCAATCACAAACTGGCTTATCCACCTGGCGCGCTATGGGCAGATTTAACACGATGACGATCAAGAAGCAACCAAGCAGCTTAATTGTTTACATTCAACATAGCGGCCAGGGAAGCGCAGCACTCCATGGCAGCAACCCGTTGATGCCGCTGTCGCTGCTACGTCACCCGGATCGTTGGTCTGATTGGTTGAAGGACTATCCAATTGCATACAGAGTCATTTGAACTATGCCCGTTGATCACGCCTCTTGTGCAGTAGAAAATACAGAGCACTCCCCAGACTAATGTTCAATTCTTAATGTTCAATCTTAAAAGATTGAGCTTGGTCTGGTGATAGCCAGACTAGGTTCAAACTGCTTTAACAAGCCAATAGTACACCATGCCTCTTAGAACACAGGACACATGCACGCATATTCCTCTATTTATTCCTGGATGACTCAAAGTGGACAGAGAGTCTGCAAAGCCACAGTAGAGGGATCCACCAAATGAGCTGAAGTAGCTCAGAGCAATTTTATACACCTCTCGCGTCTTTTTAAATAGAAATCCAGATTTAGCATTTTATTCAGTTTCACTTCAACAGCTCGGCTGGTTATCCAGCTTGAGGGAACTTGGGGGATTTGAGACCTTTTAAGGCCCGGACACAGAGCTGATAATCGGCCATTGGACAGTCTGGCGAGGTTAGTGACTCGAGTCTGTTCGGTGTGTTCCGTGCCGTTGTCCGTCCGAGGGGCCGTCGTCCTTCATTTTGGCAGATTTGACATGTATAAACGGCGGGGCGGGCACTGCCGGCATTCAGACTTAAATGACCCATCTGATTGGTAGAGTGCTAACCCGGAAACGGGGAGCGGAATGAGTGTGACTAGAGTCTCTCAAAATCTGACAAAAATCTTTTCAACTGACCTTTGCTGATCTGAAATGAAGACAGATTCAGCAACTGCATGGCCTATTTCTCCCTTAAAATGTTTTCAGAAACATGTTTCGGTGAACTATTTTAGTACAATATGAGATCGTATTCTGAACAAGCCGCCATGACAGTCTGTCTTTGAATTTCCAGAGAGAAACAAGACTCACGTGACGCGTTCGTCCAATCAGCATTTTTGGGCGACAATACAGATTAGCGCCGCCTGCTGTTATGGAGACGTATTACGTCTCGTTGCTTTGGTGTGTTCCGAGGCACTATTTTTTTTTACCAATTTGGGGACACTGATCAGCCTAACTGCCTTTTCTGCCGACGTTTGGCTGTCGGCTCTGTGTGTCCAGACCTTTAGAGAGAAGAAGAAGAAGAGGAAGAAGAATTAAACCCCAACTACCATGACTAACGCTTTTAACACTGCTGCTATCAGGCAGTGTTTTATCTGTGAGGTTCCCAGTACACCTGTTGGTAATTCTAATGAAGAGAACAACACCCCCAGCAGGGGACTAAATTAAGCTGCAGCAGTCACAAACAGGCCTAATAAGGCACCATGTGTGTGTGTGTGTGTGTGTGTGTGTGTGTGTGTGTGTGTGTGTGTGGGGGGGTCAGCAGTTTTATTAAAACCTTCATAACTGAAAGCATGTTTTGCATAAGTAAGCGTCAGTCCATGGTTTGGTAATGATAGTTATTACATTGCTCTGCCTGCAGGAGGCTATCACACTGACACACACATAAACACACTTACACACGCTTACACACCATTTAATTGATACATGTGCAATTGTGCAGTTCAATCATGGAGTTATTTTGGAAGGAACCAAGCACCATGGAAATGCACTCATGCATGCAAACACATAACACACACACACACACACACACACACACACACACACACACACACACACACACACACACACACACACACACATACACATATACACACACACACACACACACACACACACACACACACACACACACACACACACACACAGTGCATTTCACTATCTTTGTGGGGACCCATCATTGACATAATGCATTCCCTAGGCCCTTACCCTAACCTTAACCATCACAACTAAATGCCTAATCCTACAACCAAGTCTTAACCCTCAAACAGCCCTTTAAACTTCTGGGGTCCATTATTTTGGCCCCAAAAAGCTGTCTGGACCCCACAAGTATACTGGACTGCCGGTCTTTGGACCCCACAAATATAGTTAAACAAGAACGAACACACACGCACACACACACACACACACACACACACACACACACACACACACGCAAACACACACACACACACACACACACACACACACACACACACAATCATCCTTTGCAGCTGGTTCTCTCTCCAAACCCAGCTCCTCATACTAACATCCATCGCCTAGCAACCACCTATCAGGAAACACTCACCTCCGGACCCCAAGCCGCCTGCCCCTGACAGGCAGCCAATCAGGTGAGTTGCTCCCCTGGGAAAACTACTACGATCAAGAGGAGAGGGGGAAGGGAAGTGTGGAGGGTTAGTTAATAAAGCTTCAGTGTTACCAGCACAAACCTTCCTCTCTTTTTCTCTGTTAGGCTTTTCACCCTGATTTGCTATGTTCTTTTGACACAGTTATTGATGTCAGAGCACTCAAACTTCATTCTTGCTACTCCTCTCTCTCTCTTTCTCTCTGTGTGTAGGAGGCACTCAATGACTTTAAAAACCCAAACCTATGCTACAGATATACAGCACTGCATCGGATTCACATTGTAACTGAGGACTATGTTTCAGTATGCTCACAGACAGATTAGAAACAGATTAATGAATACTGGTGTCATTTACAGGTTACAGATATTTTGCATTTCTCTCTCTAGTTAACATTTACCAGAAACATTTGCATTGCAGAGAATTGGATTTTCTAGTCATTGTTTTCCAGATTTCATCTTGTCAAATCTAGCTTGAAATGTCCTTCTTATCCCGGCTAATAAAGATGCCTCAAATAATAAGACATGACTATGACAATATTTTAGTCTGTGTCAGTGTTTGTATTGCAACATGGTTTGAGAGGGATTATGTCCCGCCAGAGAATTGTATTTATTTTCGTTTGGTGTCAGGTGATTGACAGTAAGCACAGCACAATGTAATGCAGTGATATAAAAGCACTCAACCTGGGGACTTCCTGGCACAATGAGATACCAGTAATAATAAAACAGAACACTAACAATACCAAATCAAGGCTTTATTTTTAACTGCGATGGGTTTTCTGTTTTAGGCAATTTTCAAGTCTGCTGCAAGGTTGTTTTTCAAGTGGAGTAAAAATGGTAGCAAAAATGTGTGGCTCTTTTAACACACCACTGGGAAAAAAATATAAAAAAGAGAGGCACAAACTTAAACAAACAACAATGTTATCCTTCAACAATAAAACGGAGATGATTCTGTAGGATCATTATGTGACAGTGACTTTAGGACTAATCTCACAAGAACTCACTTGATCCAATGGAACCCAAATCAAAACAACAATGGAGATCAGACTCCGCATGTTCAGCCTTCCCTCACACAATAATAAAATCTACTCTCGCTGCTACTGTCAGATCTGCTGTTGGGCTGAATCTGTGGCAGGATTTAGTCAGGATCTGTACAGATGTTGGGTTATAATTATCAGACATGTTTGACATTATTGGGGTAGCTTTACAGGGTTAGCTGAAATGGAATCCCTCACTCTGCCAGATAAATTTAGGCTGACCACTGGTTCCGATCAAGCCTTTGATCCAATTGTCAGGGTGGGCAAATCCGCTGTAAATCAGCCTGATAATCCGCTGGCATACTACCAGCCTTACTCTATCTATGTCTTACACTCTTTCTGACTCCCTCTCTTTCTCTCATTCCATACTGCACCTATTTTCTTCTTCTGCTCTTGTGAAATAATGAGATACTTTGCGCGTCCAGGGTTTTGGAAATACACATCCTGTTCATATACCGCAAAAACAATGTTAGGTAACTGGCAGATGGGGCATCTCCAACATTTGGATGATTAGAAACTCTCATGGTTAAATAATCACTAGAAAAACTGCTTTATAAAATATCGGTCTCTCTGATAAAAAGTCAGGTACAAACTTGTGTACATGAGCGTGCATGGAGAGAGAGCTCACATAGAAACTCCCAAGGTGCATTTTGGTGAGAAACAGCCAATTACTGAGCTAAAAAGTATGTTGCATGCAAAACTTATAGTGAGTAAAAGCTAACGATTACAGTAAAAAATACACTTAAGAAACTTAATAATACATTCAGCTGTTTAAATCCGATCACTTTTGGATAAGAGCCATTCACTACGCTAAACAAAGTTGAAATAATTAAAACTGATGACCATAACATAAACCTATAGCTACCTTTAATTTACCCAGGAAACGCCACTGTTTCTATGTTAGGGAACAAAAAAAACACATTTACAGTGGTGACAAAAATATTGGAACTGGCAGCACCTCTCACTTTAAGGGTTAGGAGCTCCACTCCTACTGCGGCCCCTAATGCTAATATAAATGTTTGTGCACAAGTGTGAGGAACTCTGGCAACAAACACTATTACACTGTTACCATGTCATAATTTCAGGCCAAAGGAAACACTGAAAACCTGCTGCTTTTTGTCTCAATCCATCCCTACCTCTGTCCTCCTCTATCACTGTGTCTCTATCCGTCTGTCCCTGTGCCTCAGCTGCGATCCTTCCATCATTTCTAGTTCTCCCTGGTGTGCTGTGCTTTTTCGCCTCATCGCTTCACCAGCTCCTCTTTCTCCCTCTGTTGTTTTCATACCCTACTACAACCGCTTCCGGCTCCCCCCACCTCCATCGTGCTACCTCTCCTTGATTCCATCCTTCTTCTCCCACTGCCGCTCCCTCCTTCACCCCCCCTGTCCTTCTTCATGTCATCATGCATCATGCCATTTCTTATCTGTTTGTCACATTCTCTTCTTGCTGGGTATTGATAAACCGTTCGCTATCTCTCTCTCGTCTTTTCTTCTTTGTGTCCTGTGTTTCATCTCCTCCACATGACGCAATTATCGGGCTTTCATCGCTGTCCTCCGTCGTTCTCTCCGTCTCACATGTATTGATGCCTCAGTGTGTACTTGCTCCATATGTGCAGTGTCCACATCTAACATATTGTTGGGGGCTCATTATTTTCCATTTTTATTTTAAGAATGCAAGACACTGGGTGAATACTGGATGATAAAATCATTTTTTATTCTCTTATTATATTGTTGTTTATTAGTTTCAGGGGCTCATGGAGGGCTGATCTGCAGCATAATCAGCAGCCTCTGCATTTTCTCCTCAGTTTTACTTCTCCATCTATTAGCAGAAACATATTCTGAGTTGTGTTTGCCACAGAGGGAACTTGTTTTGCTGTAAACTGCGGTGAACAGTTTCCCCTTGCAGAAAGAAACAGTGCAAGTTGTTGGTGCGTGGGAGGATAAAATTCAACTAAAAATCAGTTTGAACAGATCTGGTGTATAAAACTCCAGGTAGTTTTTTATTGGGTAAAAATTGTTAAAAACTGGTTAAAACCTGTATGTGTGTTTCTGTTTATGTGAGCCTCTTTGCTTGTATGAGTGTGTTTAGGCCAAATTGTGTTGCCTGCAAGTGTCTCTGTGCGGTAGTGTGTCTGTGCATGGGCAGCACGTACCGTGCGTGTGTGTGTGTGTGTGTGTGTTCCCAGAATCTAATTGGTATGGTCCTTGTGGCAGTGAACACTGGAGCAGAGTTCAAAGAGAGGACAGGAGAGGGGAGGGGCTATATAGGCTGCACACACACACACACACACACACACACACACACACACACACACACACACACACACACACACACACACACAGAAAGAGCACAGGGACACAGACACACAAATTATAGCCACACACAGATGAAATGTGAAGTAATGGTTGATGTTACCCTACAATATACTAGAGCATGGGGACATACGTCCGTGCAGTCAGGGAGCAGACAAATGCAAATTAAAAAAGATAATAGCCCCTTGTGGAGTCATAGCATGGACACACCCTCACACACATAAAAACACAAGCTCATGGCATTCAAGAAAACATAATGTCACAGCCCTTAGGGCAAAATTGTCCCTAAGAGATCAACCCCCTGCTGCTTCGAGTCAGCCTCTTAACATGTGTGTGTGTGTGTGTGTGTGTGTGTGTGTGTGTGTGTGTGTGTGTGTGTGTGTGTGTGTGTGTGTGTGTGTGTGTGGTGTGTGTGTGTGTATGTGTGTGCTCCTTTAAGGCCAGCGGTGATGAAAGCTGCCTGCGGCGACAAGACAAGCTTCACCATGACACCAAACACACCCTGGAGAACTGTAGACACCCTGCCACTCATGGATGAGTGAAAGAGAGATAGAGGGACAGATGAGTAAGAGAAGAAAAGAAAAAGAGCATGCGATTGGGAGATGGAGGCAGACAACGACATACAAATGGAGACAGTGCTGCGCTGAGAAGGAGGAGACTGAGAGCAGAGGTAAATTGTGATGACAGCATGGGAAAGGGAAACAGAAAGGATTCAAGAGACAGAGAGGGAGTAAGCAGGAGAGATATGCAACGTGATGGATAAAAACACCAGAAAAGATAAAAGGCATCAGAGAGAGATGGAGGGAATCTTCATTTGAGAGGAGGAAGAAGTAGAAAGGGTATTTATCTAAGCCCTGAGGGGAGGAGGGGGGAAACAAAGTATACAAGAAAGAAAGCAAGAAAGAAAGCAAAAAAGAAGAGCGAGGGATGAACATGAGCAATGAGAGAAGCTGAAGAGGAGCTGCCTTTTGATAGCTATTTGGTCCTGAGCCCCGATTAATTCTGCACCGCATTTAGTTTTCTTTTTTTTTTTTTGGGGGCGGTCTGAGTGGTAGCAGAGATGCAGTTAGGGGAAGGAGAGGAGAGGAAAGGAAGGACGGGCCAAGTGTGTGGCGCTCCTTCATTGTGCTGAGGGCCATTCATAGTGAATAGATGCTCATGGGAAGGGTGGGGTGTCAACATTTATTGTCACAAAGATGACTTATTGTTTATTCACCAGGAAAGACACAAACGGAGGCAGGGAAGATAAGGGCGCCTTTGTGTGTATGTGCGCACAAGTATGTGCGTTTGCAAGTATGTGAGAGAGTGCAAATGCATGTGTATGTGGGCAGAATCAAACAAGTGGAAGAAAAATGTAGCTTGATTACTACAGACAGAAAATCTAAATAATTGCATGCAATTTATTCCCAAGAAAATTATGTTTTAATGTCATTCCGGGATGTTTCACTTTTTCTACGTGCAGAGGAGGCTACTTTGATGCATTTTCATGAGGCCACACATTTTTGACATACCCCACATAATTGACTATCCACTCCTCCTCTCTCCTTCCCTCCTATGCATCCTTTCCATTACTCCAGATCTCTCCCCCCCCACCGCCCAAACACACACACACACACACACACACACACACACACACACACACACACACACACACACACACACACACACACACACGCTCTCTCTCTGCTGGGATTATTTACCGTTCACAGTACGCCACTGCATCATCTGTCACTTCTGTCCCCTGCTCATCTCTCTTTCCCCCCCTTCCCATCTCACTTGTCAAACACTGAGGTCATTGTGAGCCGTAAAATAAAAGCAGACAAAAGCGTTCTCTCTTTTTTTCATCCTTCCCCTCCTCCATTGTCTTCCTCTTCCCTACTTTTCCTGCTTCCATACTTATCTACTGACTTTGAAACCCTAGTGCGGGACAATGGAAGCCGAGTAAGCACCACAGGCTTGAGATAACAGCACTCAGCTAATACGGTGACCAATAAACACCACAGTAAACACTGCAGAGTTGTTTGTCCATATCAACAATCAGAGCCTCTATAAAGTCACACAGTCTATCAGCTCTGTAGTCCCACTGTTTTACAAACCAAGGTGAGAAAGTCAGAGATATGTACAGCTAATTGTCTTGTTTGTTTCACAGAACAATACCCATATTTTATCAAAGAAGCAGAAAAGTTTACTCCCATGTTTTTATTTCCCTACACATAAGTTTGTTGTGGGTCCTGCGGCAAGAAGACAGATCACTGCTATTTACAGTAAATAAGGTCCTTTAGTGAAGAAACGGCTCAGAGAATGTTACGGTAATAGAAAATGAAGGGACATTTGGGTATACAGTAGAATGCAAATGAGCTGCTGATTATGCACCAGAGTCCCTCTAAGTCATAGACGGATTATGAGATGATGCTCCCCTGGGTATGGATGTGTAAAAGCCCACCCACCTCTTTCTAATTTTGGTGGTCAAGTGACCACACAGTTATAACGTTTTTTATTTCTTCTTGCAGAGTCGAAGCGCCCGTAATACATGGTGTCATTGCAGAGCAGAAGACCTACTGTAACCATCCTACAGAAAGCCTGAGGGGACAAACACACAGTAACCCTTTGAAGGAGTCACAATGGTTTCTTTCTTGTGGCAACTTCAAAGAGAATATTTGGGTTATTTATTCAGTTTGTCAGATAGACTTTTTGCTTTTCTTTATTCTACAATGTGAAATCTTACTTTTAATTCACACAGAGGCTTTGGCTTATATGGATTGGGTCCCCTGCCCTATTGGGCCCCTGGGCCACAGTCAGCCTGACTGACCATAGTCTAGATCAGGGGTGTAGTGGTAAAAAAAAAAGAGGTGAGTAAACTATAAATTCTGTAATCAGGTGGACCACGACGCGGTCACCGGTACGGTGGGACACGGCCTACCGGTGTATGCGCTATCGCATACTATCGCATGCTAACGCTATAGTCTATCATTTAATGGTACCAAGGGTATCAACGGTTGTTCCCTCATAGGTCACACAATCACTAATCAATTCATACATAAATTCTCTCTCGAATTGTCCTTTCTCTGTTTCTTCATTCTCTGTTTGTCTTACCTCTTTTCCTCCTCTTTCCTCATCTCCTCTCTCTATCTCCCTCCTCTCTATATCTCCTCTCTCTGTAATCTCTGCATCATTGTCTGTCTCACCTCTGTCTGTAAAATGAAGTTAAAATGCAGAAAAGACAGATTAGCACACTACATCCTGTCAAGTAGCCAGTCACATTATAAGGCCTATAGGCTAACCCTTTCAGACAAACCATTAAAATAAATTATTTCACATGCATTCAATGTTTAGGTATCCAGTCTGAATGCTATAGCCTACCTACACCTTTAAGTTAATTGACTTAATACTGTCTCTGTGCCAATACCATTTCGAGAAGGGCAAAGGGTAGGGGGGACATTTCAAGTGGTAGCCAGTCAGAGTAAAGTATCCCATTTATTTCTCTAAGGACTTTATTATGTCTAGGATTTGAAGCCATGTATCATCATCCACACTTAGTTGTGAAGACATTGTACTCTAGATTGTGTTTTATTGGTGAGCTAATTATGATAAATTAAACTCTATTTCAGGCTACATCGCAAACGAGGTTGGTTAATATTTTTATAACATTAACTAGCTAGCAAAGGGAGCTTGTTGTCACTAACTTTCAGTGGCTTAAATGCCAGAGAATTAAAACATAAAATTACATCCATTTATTTATCTGACAATATATATCCTGAATTTTACTTGTAACATGGCTAATGGGAAAAGGTAGAGGTGACTTGCAACTTTGTGTCTGAAATCAACGCCGTGGCTTGTTGAGTCAGTGAATCTACCGTGAACCAAATTAACCTCAAAAACATGAAGTTTAGTACTGTTTTCCAAGCTCACTCACTTGGGCTTGCGATGTAGTGTAGGCTAGTGACTGACAAGTCTTTGATGCAGTCTGCTGCTTCCTGCTGGCTACGCAAGAGATTGGTCAACACTGACAGTCCCATAATGCAGCACAATATGGATAGACTTCGTCTTAGGTTTAACAACCTATGAAACTAGTAATGAACAATATGAAACTAAAACGACATAAGCTTAATTTAGAATGGCTTAGGAACAATAGGCTATTTAGAGGTGGATAAATGCAATTTAGAGATGGATAAACGCAATTTAGAGGTGGATAAACACACTTTGGAGGTGGGTAAATGCTATTGCATGTCTGTATATATATTTACATGTTCAAAATAAACTACTACTACTACTACTACTACTACTACTACTACTACTACTACTTCTTCCGAATTTCGGGAGGTGCGTAAATGGCGTTTACGTGCGTTTAGCCTCCACTACATCCCTGGTCTAGATAAATGAAAAAGAAACCAGAGCAGAAAATTGTGGTTTTATGATCTGATATTTACCAGGATTTTATATTATTGATTCAATTTTAGATAATTTGTTAATACTTTGAAGTGCTCATATTATGCAAATTTTCAGTTTCATAATTGTATTTAGAGTTTATAATAGGTTTATGTGGTTTAATTTTCAAAAAACACCACATTTTTGTTGTACTGCACATTGCTGCAGCTCCTCTTTTCACCCTGCGTGTTGAGCTCTCTCTTTTAGCTACAGAGTGAGGCATCGCACTTCTGTTCCATCTTTGTAGGGAGTCGCACATGTGCTGTAGTTAGGCAAGCACTGCTAGCTAATCAGAAGCAGAGTATGAGGGCGTGCCACGCTAGCAGCTAGGCGAGCATTATAACGTGTCTTACAAAGTGACGCACGTTTGTCAAGGAAGTAAAGGCTGGACTACAATAAAGCTGTTTGGAGCAGTTTGTGAACAGTGTTTTCTCTGGAAGATGGTAAGTCCCTTTGGGGTGGACTTTGGGCTTTTTCACTTTGTAAACCTAAGGGAAAAAGCCAAAAAGCATAATATGAGCACTTTAAATAAACACGTATAAATTACACACATCACATTCAGCACGCACACACACACACACACACACACACACAAACACATTGATGCAAACAGACACATATGCCCACACCACTACCACTAACCACAACAACAATAACAACATCATCGAGTTTCTGTACATTAATCGAAGCTGATGTGACAGTCAGGCCAACCTGCTATTTCTTCTCAATGTTGGGCCTTGTTACGTCACCCTATCATCAGCCTTTGTCAACACGCACGCACACACCCACACCCACACGCACACCCCCACACACACACACACACACACACACACACACACACTACAGAAAGCCCAAGAGAAAATCAGTGCATGAAAAGGCTCCCCTCCAAATGGCTGATGTATTCAGTCCATTCTCCCAGTGGATCTGCCCTATATTGACAGAGCAGAATGGTGATGGCCCTCGTCAAAGTATGAGACAGAACAGTGTGACACAGTTCTCACACTACCTGAATGCCACACCAAATAATACAACACTGCGTCCCTCCCTTTGAAAGGGCAATTTCACTCAATTGTGGCAATGATCTCATTGTGTATAAGGCCAATGTGAAGCTACATTTAAAACCTTCTAATTGGTAAACCGCCTATAATTTATGGAAATGAAGCGGTGTCTGAAATATTGATGGCAGTCTGAAAATAAAATCAATGAGGATAACACAATGAAAGTGAAAAAAGCTGAAGAAGCAGTGAAGTGTTATTCTAGCCGAGAGCTTTTATCTAACTTGTCAACCTTGAGAGCCATACACAATGTGTGGGTTTGTGTGTGTGTGTGTGTGTGTGTGTGTGTACTACACACATTTCATAAGAAAGGTTTACAGTTGTTATTCTTGGTAAGGTAACATCTTTATATTGCGAGTGTCACAAAGTGCACAAAGTCAATAAAGCAAAACAAATGGCAAAAACTGACTTCACACAGTCAAACACAGTTATCAATGAAAGGACACTTTGTACAAATAGGTGCATGGAAACACTTTAAAACAGTCTGATCAACCTAACAACAATAAGAAAGCTACTGTAGACAAGGGCTCACTGATCCTGAAATTTGACTGAGGAATAGCCTGTAAAATGTGTCCAGTATGTAAAGTACAAATATAAGCGGGGGTCTGATTGCAGAGAGACATACAGGTTTTACAGAATCTTGAAATCAACATTGCATTTTACCAGCATTCAGTGACACAAAATCAAAAACAGGGGCGATTACGTGCCCTGCGGCTGATTCTACATAAAAAGTCTTGCTGGGGCATTCTGAGCCAGCTGTAATTTCTGCAGCACCGATAGCCAAGATAGGCCAAAGCATATATAATCAATTCTAGTTGTTTTAAAGCACAATAGGCTGTAGTTAGGACATTTCTAGGATGGAGTGGAACAGAAATGACTAGATGTGCTGTTAACAGTTCAAGGTTATACTAAATAAACTAAATCAAAGTTTCTACATTATTTTGAATTGTTCAATAGTTGGGCTCAGGACTACCTTAAATGATAATAAATACTTTCAGTTAAGCTGGAAGGAACTATTGGCTTTACAATCCTTATTAGGGTTGGGTACCGTTTGAATTTTTACGATTCCGATGCTGAACCGGTACTTTTAAAACGATTCCGATTCCTAACCGATTCCTAAACCGATTCTTGAAAAACTGAAAAATGACAAAAGAAAGGCTTTTTTATGGAGTTTTTTTTAAATTGAAAATTATTTAAATTGAACAATATATTAACGTTTTAAAGTACTTAAATATATAATAAGTAAACCTAAGTCACCTAACACATAACTACAATAATTTAACAAATAACAGTTACACTATTAACAAGTAACAACAAAATAAATTATGTTGAGTTGGTATGCCAACCAGCTTCAAACTTGTGTTTGTTTACACAGTGTATTTCTTGACCTTGACCTAGTATGTACAGGTAAAGAAAGGTGCCAAAAACAATAAATATTAAACTTGGGGATTACCACTTTCACTATTTACATATGGCCTGGCAAATCAAATTGAGCTAAATAAACCAATTTCTTAATCTAAAGTGTTATTGGAGTAAAATTGCCAGGGAGGAGGACATTTTTCCTGTTATATTTTCAGTCTCCTTCCTCATTTCAGAGTGAACTGGAGGGAAGCGGAACGACTGTAAGGCTGGGAGGTGGGAGGGAAAGACAGTGGACGGGGAAGAAAAGTGGTGCTGTGCTGATGGGACTTTTATGATGTCCTGTGTTGCTGGAGCGTAGAGCAGGAAGAGGAGGAATAAGGGCCAAGAAAAAGGAGTGTCAGCAAGGCTTCTGGAGGGATATGCTCCAGAGTGAGCACCTGGTGGGATTGGGGGGCTTAACGGATTGGGACAAAGACAATGAGAGTGTCTCTAACTGTGTGTGAGTGTGTTGTTGTTGTTCTGTACTCTGTACTATTTATAGGTATACAGAATAAGAACGTTTTTGCAAAATGATTTTCTTCAAAAGTTTGAACTGACCATGTTAGTTATGTACAAAGTTATGTTTTAAGTCAAAACAGCATGTCAATATTAATTCACTGCAGTTCTTTCTGAAACAGATGTTGGGGAAGATCACAAAGCAAGAATGAGCACAGAAGTTTTAAATAAATGAAACCTTGGAGACAAGGTGAGGACACGGTCACCCGCTTCCATCCTCTGGATGAAAACAGAAATAAATAGAAATAAAATGTACAACTTTATATTTATGTAAATGAGTCACTTAAGGCATGATAGTTTCTCATTTCTTTTCCATTTAAGGAAGAAGCCATTATTACAATGGTGACAAACTATCCAATCACACTGTGCAGCAGTCCTTGACATTGCCGGAACATTGTGAAATTCTGCATGTACAAAAGGAGCAAAAATTATGCCCTGTGACACCTTACTGCCATCGGAAATGTGTCATTTCTGTCCAGACACATCTGTGTCAATCAATTACGATTTTGCAAATTAAGTTTCGGAAAGCCAGCTCAGGAGAGCTGGCTTAACAACACCTTGTTACTATGTTATTGTTGAAATTTGTTTTACAAATACAGTTTCCTGCCAATTGGTTAGGATTTCCGGTCGCAACAATGACTGCTTGGGGTTAGGGCTAAGGTTGGGTTCAGTTTAAGGTAAGATGAAACACAAATTGATGGGAAAACAGACTTTGACACAACACCAGCAAGTCTTATAAGAGAGTCAAAGCTAGAAAACAAGATTTATCTCAGTCTCATGAGAATATGCATTTGGTAAGTTGAAGTCAGTGAATAAGGCTAACCAATGAGAGGTAGGGATAAGTTCACAGGCACAACGATGAATGTGCTACCTCAATTTACTCCCAAAATCATGTTTGTGTGTATCTCTGTGCCTGAAACATTTATGTTTGTGTGTCTGTGTGTATCCACCCATGTGTGCATGATGCAGTGTTTGGAGGTGCCTGAGTACATCTCTCGCTGTGTGCAATCTGGAGCCGGTCTGTGGTTGTTGTATTTTTTTTTCCCCTTCATCCCTCCGTTAGCTCCTCTCAAATGGCAATTTGTAAAACACAGCCCTCTGTTAGTCCTCTCTCTCGCCTCACAGCCCTTCCCTACACGACAGCTCCCCTCCCTCATCTGTCCTCCCCCTCTCCTCTTCGCATCACTCGTTTTACTTCCTTCCCTCACTTCCCTCCTTTTCCCGTTTCCCTCCTCTCATTTCCATACCTCCTGTGCACTCTGCATCCTCAGCTATCTCCCTCTCTCCGACTGTTTATCTCCCTCTGTCGTCCTGTCTCTCTCTCTCATTTGCCCTTCGTAGTCCATGTGATTTTTCTTCTTCATTATCTCTACCTCTTTTTTTGTTGTCCATCGTTGCTGCTGCTCCTGTACTTATTTTATATTTTTTTTAAGGGATCTCAATTGGCTTCTGACTTATAATGTAATTAAGAGTTTGTTTCTCTGCATACCACATCATATTGATATGCACATAACAATGCAGTTGCTGTTGAATCTCCACTTTAAACTGCATATTTTATTAACTTCTGCTCACTCTGGCTCCATTCCCAAGAGGAAGTGGTTGGGAACAACACAAGTTTTGAGCTGCTTTTCGCTGCCACTCAAAGGTAAAAGGAGCGACCTGCAGACTGGTTGGTTGAGATGTTGTCAGTGTTGTACTTTGACCTTATTTAAAAAAGGTAAGAAATACTACCTGCAGTATCGATGTAAGACTGATCCAGGAGAAAAGAAATATGGGATGATGGACCTACTTATGCTCCCAGTGTGCATGCATGCGTTTGACTTAACAGCTATAGTACCTGTATTGCCTAATGGTGCTTCAACAGAGTTTAGTGGCTGCCGCAGAGACTGAACCTTGAAAACGGACAGGGGAATAGCCGGGAGCTGCTATGCATGAATGGAGGAGAGGAAGAATAACCTGAAGGACGGAGGAGAAGAGAGTGATGAGCAGATGACACAGACAGACTCTCTTCTCTCAGCCTCGCCTGCTTTATATTACTTCCCTTCTCTCCACTCGTCTTGTCTCATTTTCCACCAATAATGCCAATTCTTTACCCTCGCCTATTACTCAGTTCACCTCTATTAAATTTGTTCCAGCATTCTCCAGCATTTTGCCTTATTGCCCAGATGCAGTTCTCCGTCTTCTCCCTCTTTAACTCTGAGGTAAACAGTCTCTAACTCTTTCATCTTCATTAGCTGTCCGTCCATCCCTCTTTTACATCCCTCTCCCACCCCTTGACCAATCCATCTATCCAGCCACATGCCTGCACACAAACACAAACACGTGCGCTTCTGTGTGTCACTGGGCATTTCCATGACAACGTCACCATGAAGACCGCCCCTCTCTGCCCGCAGTTCAGCTCATTTGCATTTCATTTGTATGTTTCTCAAGCGACCGGCGGCATTTGACTTTGACAATGGCGGGGGAAACTGGCATGACCCTCTCTCTCTCTCTCTCTCTCTCTCTCTCTCTCTCTCTCTCTCTCTCTCTCTCTCTCTCTCTCTCTCTCTCTCTCTCTCTCTCTCTCTCTCTCTCTCTCGTTTTGCCATTGAACCTTGAACCTCTCAACTCAATCTCTACTCATCACGCTCTCCTTTTTGCCTTCTCTCTGTCCATTGCCATAAAAGTGTCAGTCAGAATAGCATTCCCTTTTCCTCTTTCCCCATCCTTCTTCTGCTGCTGTTTTGAAAACACAACACTTTCACTTTGTCAAGTTACACATTTACTTCCTCCTCCTCTGTTTCTCTCATTTGCAAACATTTTTTTCCCATCATTTTCCAAAACCCATCTGAAAGAAACGCTTTCATTCCTTGTCTGAATAACAGTCACACTTGCAGCCTATTTGCGATTAGACAAAGAGCTTTCCATCCTTTTCCTTTGCAGACAAACACAGCTGCTGCTAAACACTCGTGCACACACACTTCACTATTGACATTGCATCACATTAAACTACATGCATACACACACATGATTATTGACAGTCTATAACAAGAAACATACTGGCAAGTGTGGACAAACAGAAACGTACATGCACACATCCCAACAGGGAGAGAAACATCAGTAGCAGTGAACAGACACTCCTGCAGACAACCACGTTCACAAAGACGTCCCCAAGTAGCTGTGAAATTAAACTTCTTTTTTCAGATCCGACAAATCTTTTGAGTGGTTAACCAGACACAAAAGCGCTTGCCTTTTTTTTCCTCATTTCTTTTCTTTTCTTTTCCATCATGAGGATTTCCAATTAAACAAATTCTCCATAACTGAGATTAGCATCACTAATTTGCTTCCTCCACTCCACAACAAATTACATGCCAGCATCAACAATGTGGCAAAGTCACCTCCTATTCCCCATATTCTGCCGGAGAAACGTTAAAGTTAAAAAGTTGTGAGAGTATACCAGAACATGGCTGTCGTACGACTCTGTCTGTTCACATCCTCTGCTCCGGAGAATTTAGAAAGCCGTGCTCAGGATCCCTGCTGTAAGGAATCGTTACTGCCAAGCCTACAGGAGGCATGTCAACGGGGTAAAAATTAGACGCCATCACCAGTCTACACTACACTGTGTATATGTGTAATGTGTATAGAGTGTGTTTTGCTGTCTTTGTGAGAACCAAATATGTGCAGCATTAGACAGCATTACCTATTAGTATGAGTCACTAAATGTAGGCTGTGTGTGAGCAATGGAGGATGCAAAGAAGTGCGTGCGTGTGTGTGTGTGTGTGTGTGTGTATGTGTACTTACTCGCCTGCATTTATGTGAGAGGAACATTGTGTGTGTCAAAGAAAAATGAAATCATTGCTCTCTGGTTCTCATCTGACATTTTAAAATTTAGCCAGCGGAAGACAGAGAAAGTTTTATGAAAACAAAACAAACTGTCCAGCAGAGATGACAGACAGAGAGAGAGAGACAGACAGGCTGACAGAGAGACGGATAGAATAAACAGACAGAATAAAGCTCTTTAAATAAAAAGAAATGTGAAAATTGAGGCGGGGGCGAGAGTATTCAAAGAGAGAGGCAGAGAGGGAGAAAAGGCAGCGGGAGGGGAAAGTATTCAGAAAACGAGAGAGAGAACAGTATTCAGAAAGTCAGGGGGAGAAGGAAGGGCCTGTGCAGTTTCATTGATTTGAACCGGTAGGAGGGGAGAGAGCGGGTACAAGGGGAGCCTCTGAGACAGAGCGGCTACTGTAAGAAAATGGCTTTATAATACAGTTAAAGAGCAGCACAGAAGACACAGAGTCTGACAGACAGACGGGTAAAAAGGGACAGCATAGAAGTCAGAGAGAGGAAGAAACCGGCTAAACAGATGGAGAGCATTTCATTTTTATATTTTGTACATATTGGGCTTCTC
Organism: Perca flavescens; assembly: GCF_004354835.1. Classification (NCBI taxonomy): domain Eukaryota; kingdom Metazoa; phylum Chordata; class Actinopteri; order Perciformes; family Percidae; genus Perca; species Perca flavescens. Next base: position 15,434,688 of record NC_041336.1, on the reverse strand, counting down.
AAATTTTGCGATCTACGTTCATGTAAACAGCTGGAACTGTTATTAACATCTCCAAGATGAAGAGGAAATCTGTAGTCTCTCTAACACTTCATACCTCCCACTTATGATATCTAATTTATGTCAGAATTGTCAGCAGCCCATTTATTGGTGTAAACTCACAATTTGCCCACAATAATCAACAAACTGTCATCCTTCTTGATAAAGGTCACTGAATCTCCCTGATCGAAGCCATAAGAAAACGATCGCTGCATGTCATATTTTTGCATGATTTGTAAGGATTCTATTTAATCTAAATTTAGATGTATTGGTAATATGATTTGCACATGGGCTTGAGCAATGTGAGAAGGATTTAATCATGTCAATAAAGCGTCTTTGAATTTATTTTAACTGATGTGAGACAGACAGGGAGAGAGAGAGAGAGAAGTGGTGGGTGAGAGAGGGAAAAACTAGAAAAGGTGATAAAAGAATAAGGCTGGTAAAATTCTATATTTGAAGAGATCCAAGCCAGTAATGAATGTTTCCTACTAAATTATACGTGCAGCATCCTCTGTGCCATTGTTGTCTAAAACTTAATATGGTAACTATATTGTTTATTTTGAGTCAAGATACACTATTCTGCTGCTGTATACGTACTAGGGCACCAAATATGTATCAATCGACAACTGAAAATAGTCCCTAACAAATGTACCATTTACTCTTGCTGGACTAATGTTTGCCAAAAACCACCAGTGTCCAGCTGTTTTAGGAAATGACTTACCCATTTAAAAAATTTAAAAAACTATATATTTGTGAACTGTTTTTTCAAAGATTTATGACTTCAAGAGAAAACAGATTAGGCAAATACTGTATATCCTTTTATATTTACATGATTTGAAAAGGTGTGCTTGCTTATTTGTTTAATCTAAACTGAGATGTACTGGTAATGGGTAATGGGATTTGCATTTGTACTTTGGCAACGAGAGAAGGATTTCATCATGCCAATAAGCCATCTTAAATAGGATATATCTTCTTCAATAGAGGTGAAACAGATATGGAGAGTGGGAAGAGATGAGGAAATGAGTAAAGACAAAATCGGTAGTTGACAAAGATAGTGTTAATCAACTTTGTTGATTTAACATAATTAGTTCATATAATGAATTGATTTGGCGTTACATATTGTCCATGTCCCTGCTGATAAAGATAGTTAAATTAAGGAATATGTACACATTATATGTAGAGTAGACTGAGACATGCAGAGTTTGTCAAACTATAATACAGAGAATAAGCAAGGGAATCAATACACATCAAGACATCCAGAGAGAAGGACAGCGCTATGAAGCAAGGTCAGATAGCTGAGTGCAGAGACAAACAGACACAGAGAGATGAACAGATGAGCTCAGACCACCAAGGAGTAAACAAGCCCAAGCTGCACTCTGTAGTGACCTGCGGTGACCCCGTGACAATGTGACTAATGAAAAACACTAAGGATCGGGCGCCTGGGTAGCTCACCTGGTAGAGCACAAACCCATAAATAGAGGTTTACTCTTCGACGCAGCGGCCGTGGGTTCAACTCTGACCTGTGGCCCTTTGCTGCATGTCATTCCCCCTCTCTCTCCCCTTTTATGTCTCCACATGTCTTATGTCTCAAATAAAGGCCTAAAATGGCCAAAAAAATTATCTAAAAAAAAATACATACAAGGATCAGGACACTGACCACTGATGGAATGTGATTAAATAATGTGCTGTATGCAAGGCCAGAGCAGAAGAAAAAGGAAACAGAGAACAATATTAGGAGAGTAAGAGTAGGGAGAGATAGAGAAGATAAAAGTACTGCATGGCTAGGAGTTAGATTTGTCTACTTCTGCCACACCGCAGGAGAAAAATGAGCAGAAATATCTCTTTAACCCCCGATTAGGGTAGTTTAAAGGTGCTACATGCATCATTGAACAAGAAATAAATAAAAGAAACTACCAGCTAATTGTCCCGAAAATTAGAGCAAATTCTCAAGAGCAGACTCTGGAGTAGTAGTAGTAGTAGTAGTAGTAGTAGTAGTAGTCTGATAGAACATAAAAAATAGTTCATGGTGTTTCAGCTCGCGGTCCGGCAGATGGTCTGGGGCGCTCTGCCTGCGACCCGCTTCCAAAACATTCCAAAAGTCCTCCTCGTCTCCAAAATAAAAGCCCCCATCCCCGTCGGGAGACAAAGGGGTGGCATCACAGGTGAGGGACACCACAGTCTGGGGTTGAAATACTTAACCAAAGGTTAATTACAAAAAATACAACATTTTTGTCCCCTTTTTATGTTATAGAGTAGATGAAGGTAGCACAAGTTGCAGCCATGAGGCCAGGGAAAGTGCAAGTGCAGGCAGCCAATAAAAATAATAAATAAGTTTGGTGCGGAGTTTTTAAATTCATGTCCCCCCCCCCCCCCCCCCCCGTCTTGTCCCGAATTTTACCCATTCTCATTTCATCTCGTTTTACCTCTGAACCAGTAGTAACCCTGTTGCAGTAAAGTAACAAGGGGACATGCTGTACAGCACAAAGAGTTCTTCCAGTGCAAACTGAGATGAAGCGATTAGTGTTTGCACTGCGGCAGATCGAACTGTTGTGCTCTACTGTAGAACAAATAAATCACTTGTATTTTGTTAAAGGATTGTGTGATAATCTTACACTTACTTTGTGTACTGTCATTGTCATTACCAGATGTTGACATAGAGAGAAGGGAAAGATGACAGAGGACGTGTCAACATCTGGAGTCCAAGATAGAATACAATAGAACCAACTTTTGATCACTGTTACTTGTTCTAATGGATTGTTTTTACTTTGTTTGTTTACAATGTGTCTGTTTTTACCACTTTGCTAAGAGATGTATTATACTTAATCAAATGAAATGTTTTTTTTCAGTTACAGGTAGTGTACAACATGTTGTCCGATGCAAAAGTATTTATACCTGATGGGAGTGGCCAAACTCCGTCAAAGGGAGACGCGAGGGGCCATCTTTCAAATATGGGGATAACAGCCCACATTTTAAGACAGTCTCTCCTGGAAGGTATTCATACTGTTGCAGTCGGTTGTACTGTACACATGAAAGGTGTAAAAAAAATTGTGAAGTGGTAGCATTAAAAAAAAAAAAAAAGAGACCCTGAAAAAAATGACTTACTTTTGGCTAATCACTGCGTGAAGTAGGTATGGATCTTAGACTGTCAGTTTTAAAAAGTAACAGAAATGGTTAAAGAAATTGTCGAACAGTAAGTCCGACCACAAAATGTGTGTAAATACTTACAAACCATAAGCTGGCTGCTACATGTGTTCTATGGCGCCTTTGGAGTTCAGAAGCAGGGCTGAGTAATTAAAAGTTATTCTACAAGTAATGTAGGCCTACATCTGTTATTACTGTAAGTAACTAGTAGAGTAATGCCATTATTTCTGTCATTGAGCAATAAGTTGTTGATAACATCTTGGACTGCTGAAGAACAGATTTGAAGCAAAGACTAAACTTAAAAAACAATACTTGTGTGTCGGGGGCAGGAGTCAGGATTAAATTCATAGAAAGATGGGGGAAGGATTGAGATTAATAGAATGATTGATTGCCTGAGCCAAAAAAAAACTCAGAGGTGTCCTATTTTTTAACTTCTTCATCTTTTATCTCATTGAATTGCAGTCCTCCCTATGTCTTTCCTCCTGTCTCTCAATCTCTGCAGCATTTCGCCACTGGGCTCTTTTACATCTCTCTTTCATGTAACTTTGTCAGTGTGTATCTTTCTGCATCTCTTCCTGTCTTACTGTATCTCCTTAAACATCAATTCCCACATTACATTTTTACACAGCTTTTCCTCTCTCTGTCTGTCTCTGTCACGTTGCTAACCTCTCATTCCCTCCGTCACTCAAATTATACAGTATTGTCTGTGTCTGTTAGGGATGTCTCGCTCTCCGCCCACTCTTGCAAACACACCATTAGCTGAGTGAGCGTGGATTGACGCGCACTTACACACACAAGACACTGTTTCAGTCACCATCAGTAGCGATCTGCACTCTCCTGACACTCTAAAAGACACATGCACAGGGGGAATGTTTCAAGACGATACATGTCAAAACATATTGGAGACAAAGCTTCTCTCACTCGATGACTTTCTCTTCCTTTCAATTTAAATTCTCTCTCTAGGCCTCCATCTTCTCTCTTCCCCTTTGTCATCCCCCTTTACTCTTGGGAGGCAATTACTATTTTCCCTTGGACTCAAACTAATTAGCTTAAAAACTCCCACAAATAAATAAAGCATTCTGTGTGTGCGTGCGTGTGTGTGTGTGTGTGTGTGTGCGTGCGTGCGTATGTGTGTGTGATTTGTGCGCCTATGTGCTTGTGTGTATAAGAGTGGAAAATGAAGTTGAATATATAAATACTAATATGGCACAGATTTAAGCGAGGCTAAAGCCTGTAAGTGTGCCTCTTAAAAAATGGCACTAATGTGCTGTGCATGCACACACACACACACACACACACACACACACACACACACACACACACACACACACACACAGTCATGGCTGCTCAGTACCAATCAAAAGTATGCACCCCAAAAGACATGCACATCCCTGACAGTTCAATTTTGATCAAATATGAAATGTGTAAACACAGACTTACAAAGTAACCTATATACGGTATCTGACAACTCATTTTACTCCAGATGAAGGGCTGGTGAAATACAAAAGCCAGTCATTTTAATGATTTACTGATATAAACACTCATCTTTTCAATCTACACTCACAGGAGCTATACAAATAAATAAATAAACTGATATAAAACTGAGTTGCAAACAGCTACACACAAAGTCGGATGCAGGTTGGTCTCTCCAACATCAAGGTGAAGTTATCACCCATGGGGCTTTCATACCAGTCGGTAAATCAAATGCATGTAAGTAGGTAATCACCCTTTACTTATCTGGGCTGAGGTATGGAAAATTCACTTATCACCCTATAATTATCTGGGCTGAGGTAAATTCACAGGCAAAAAATGAAAAAAAAAGAAAAGATTGAGACCATACAATGAGGAAAAACAAGATATCCAGGATGGTATATTTCTTGCAATTTGAGCTTTTTGTAACATTCAGCCCACACATAACACATATCCCACACACACACACACACACACTCTATCTCATGCGAGAATAAGCACACCTATATCTTGGAGCTCTAAAAGATGCGCTTATACCCAGACACTCACATACACACAGAGACACACAAATAATTCTTGATTTATTGATTCCTCCAGGGGAACACGGGGTTACTCTTAGTAATAGCACTGTCTCTCTGTAGCCAAAATGAACATTAAGACACACACACACACACACACACACACACACACATATACACAAAAACAAGTGGTACCCTCGTGGCGAGGGGAGCGTGTCCCATTTTTTAATAACAAAAAAAGCTCTGGGGAGCCGTGTGTGTTGATAGCTAAATGACACTTACAGGTTGATGTGCTGTGAATGTGGCAGGGAAAATAACAGGCTGCCAGGCTCAAGGGGAGGGAGGCCAGGCCTACATAGGGAATTCATGCAGCAATGAGGAGCTGATTAAAGTGCCTGGCAGAAGAACTGGCAGAGATGCAACTACACACTAGATCAGGTCTAGCCAGGGAGTCTCAGTTCACAGAGTAACAATACTAATCCCTGCAGGCACAAATATCGTGTTTTAACAGCCTGTGCTTCCACTGAGGGTCTAAAATAACATTTTAACGTCAACTGTTCTGGAGCAATTTGAATGATGAACCTATTTTAACTTGTGGAAAAGTCTTGTTTAACTACCTGGCTGGAGGCAATTCCTACCCTACTTGCAAATTACATTTACAGGAAACATTTGCAGGTAAAACCATTATAAACATGTGGGAATGCTAAGCGATGACGTCATCTACAGGTGGTACAGCACAAGTGAACACACACTACTTTTAGACTTAAAAATGCACATTACACTCAAATCACAGAATTAGAAATGCTAATTTTTGCTACTACCCAGGCTTTCCTGTAGCTGTTAGCAGAGGCGGGCCACGTCCGAATTACTGACAGCCCTTGCTAACGTCTGAGCAAATTAATACAATTCTATATAAGGTCAAACCTGAACCACCAGGGGGGACAAAAGCAGAGGTGCTATTCTTCACACAGCAAAGGCACTAACGAGTGAGGGTATTGTTTAGACTTCCTGCTAACTAAATTGATCACAGCAGACCAGATGCCATGAGCCTCAGCTCAGCAGATGACAGTGACTGATAAGGCTTGGACAAGATACAAATGTCTTCACGTAATTATTAAAAGCAGCATGTAACAAAAGCAGAAAACCTGATTTTTCTCCAGCCGGGAAATAATGATGTAAATAGTTCAATCAGTCAAAATCATCTGGGGATGTGTGACGAATAATTGATTGCACACAGTGGTGGTCACTCTAGGAGGCCAAAGGAAGCCTGGCCTCCCCATAAAAATATAAAACCTAATTTAAAATATAAAAACTAAATTTATGATTCCGACAGTTGTGTGTTTTACTGATTTTCCCATTTCCCTTATCAAAACATTCCATTATAATTTTGTTTTTTAGCTTGTGGAGCGAAACGGCACCCCCTCTGTCACTGCGTGCATGGTGCAGTCCTGTCTGCGCTCTGTCTAGTGACTAGCAAAATGCTACAAACACTCAAAGGAGGCCAGCGCTTCCTGGCATCCCTAAGAGAAAAAGTAAACCTTTTCAGCCAATCAGATTGAGGCCAGGTTTGACCGAGCTCGACATTGAATGGTCAATTCATCTTAAATACAAAAACCAGGGAGGTAAGGTTGAACCTGGCTTCTCACCAGTCACATGCCTCGGACCAGATGCGTAACTATGGTAACTACACGTACGCGGCGGTGCCAGCTGGCGTCAGCTAACAGTAAGTTATTGCGGCAAGATTACACAACTGAAGATTAAACACAACGGTAGGCCTACACCGAAGGGGACTTACGTTATGACAATTTGCATTTCTGACTTTGTTAACATTCATTTTCCACCAAGAGCACTCAGCGACAAACACAAATCCACAGAGAACCCTGTTATTAAACATTATCTAACAAGTGTAGGCTCTTGTAGGTTGTTAAGGCTAACGGTGCTCGGTTAGAACAATGACAGCATGTTAGAAAGCACAGCCGAAACGATATGTCATAAACGGAGTAACATAGTGTTAGCCACGGTACTAACGGCATTGATAACCAAACCACACGGTGCTACTTTTCCTACTACAGGTATCACTACTATTTCAGTGGTTTATAAGCAACCTGTTTTCTTGCATATTTTCCGTTAATGAGAATACAGATGCTAATATATGAAGTCAATGTAGATTCTGGCTACTGGATTAACATTAGCTGTCTACATGAAGCTCCCAGCTGAGGTCCTATAACGTTAACGTTAAGCCGCAACTCAGTTAGGAAACAAGAACAAGCTAATTAATGACAACAGAAGCATTTTGACTTGGTGGATGTCAATTTTAAATTCATGTTAAAACAGTACTACTAACGTTACTCAATCTTTCTACCGTAAAGTTAGCTCCGTGCCCTAAGATATCACAATGTCTTGTGTTGACATTATTGACTAGTGGATGTGTGAAACAATTTTGTTTTTATGTGGTGCTGGTGCATAAAAATGACAAATAAAGGAATCTTGAATCTTGTGTTACTCACTCCTGCTAACTTTATTGTTTATCAAAAGGGACGTGACAAAAGCATTCCATTTTTACATGCGTGAGAAGGGCGAGATTTGCTAACGCTGGCCAACACATTTTATAAATACACATTTGTATAACAATTTCAGCATACATTCAAATACTAATTTCAGCATTTGATTAGTATCAATTGTGATGTGATACTCTTTGAATTACATTTGACTTCTGGAATTCGAAAACAGTCATTATGTAACCATGAGGCAATATGATCTCCATGCTAAGCTCACTGGCTTCCTCTGTAAAATTTGCAACGCACCGCCAATCATTGTACATAAGAGAGAATGAAACAGCCCTGTTGGCCAGAAATAAGTGATTGAATGAGTGAAATTGCCATTTTTATACTTTAATTTACCAACTCTGCGAATCAATTTTCTGAAAAATAATAAGCAAAAAACACTAAATGCATTTATTTTCTTGGACTGTAACATAATTGTAAGCCTGTGAGGTTTCTGTAGCTCATTTAAACAGATACCCACACTGACTTGATATCACCACAAATACTGTAAAAATCTCCAAGCACAATAGGTCCCATAGCTAGTTGATCATGTTAGTATGTATGTGTCTCAGTTAGTCTCAGTTCATATGCTTACGCTGAGAAGAAGGAGGCTCAATAAAACACTTATTACAATATATACTGTGTTGGACATTGCAGCACTTCTGTGCAGAGAGCCAAATGTGTCACCTATGGCAAAGTAGGCGATGTGTACATGTACAGAATGTGTGTATATACAATGTCTATGTGTTGCGACTGCGAAAAAGAGAGGCGTAGTGACTTTGCTTAGTGGTGACAATGTGTATTACTCACATCTGATTACAAGAGAGGGCAGGCAGGGAGTTGGAGAGATGGAGGGGGTGAAGTGAAGCGGGAAAGAGGGAATAAAAGGAAAAAATGTGTGTACAGTATGTGTGTTTTCTACGGTCACAGGTACACACACACACACACACACACACACACACACCCCTTTTTCCATCCACTCCTTGTACTAGCTCCACCTACGCCCCCAATATATACATCTCCATGGAGACTGCCGCCTGGCAACAACTGGAGGAGAGCCAGTTGCCGCGGCGACACTAGCGCCCAACGATTCCCTACAGTAAGGAGCAGTGATGTCACTGGGCGGCCAGGATGGGCAGATTATTATAGGCAGGTCAGATGATGACTGTTGTGAGAGTTAACAGTCGTCTTGTCCTCTATTGCTGCCGTCTATCAGCCATCACTCCTCTTCAATGACAGATACTCTCTGTTGTTCATCTTCTTTAGAGGTGTTCCTGTGTTGTCTTTGTTCATCTCTGTCTCTCATTTCTTCTCTCTCATGCTCTCTTTCTCTCCCTTTATCTGTTTTTCTGTCCTGTTCACTCTAACTTTCTATTTTTTTCTACTCATTCGTTCCTCCCTCCTTTATTTCCCTCCTTAGGTCAGTTAAACTCAAGAAGCTTTAATGGCCTGTTTACAGTATTCTTATAAAAATGCAAAACTCAATGCCTATTTGCATCTCCATTTAGATTAAAATAGACAAGACGATATGTCTGGTAATATCAAACCAGCATTATGCTAACACATGCAAGAGTGATGTTTACTTAACACATTCTTCACAAGCTACAAAGGAGCTTCATACTGTTCATACAATTATAGCTGAATATTTTAATTAGGATGAGCAATGGATAGTTTATTCTGATTCTTTACTCATGTAAATGTTACAATACCTTGATGTGAAAATGGAGGTAAAGGTGGATTCAACATTTGTCTTGAAATGTGTGATGTGACTACAACTACTGTATATAGTAGCAAAAAATGGGAACACTCAAAGTACCTCAAAATTCTACTTGTAAAGTACTAAATGTTATAGGGTTAGGGTTGTTATGTATTGCTTTGTCTGGCTTGTTCAAAACAAATGCAGATCCCTGGATCTGTGTGTCTCTTGTGTATGTAAAATGTTGTGTGACTGAGACTGTGTCCCTTCAGCTCTGAAATGTTCACTTATGTTCATCGATCTGCCACTCTGCATGTTGCAAAGTGGCAGTTTAACATGTAAGAGGCGCTCGCTTTAGAGGTTTTTCAACTTGAGCAAGAATTTTGCCTGGGGCACATGTGACATGCAATCAGCTTTAAACAGGACTCCTGATTGCATTTCTGACCAATTATGTTAACCACTATAACCTCTCAGTACACCTGTAGAGGATTTGTCATATCGCTTGCAAAGCTTCTCATGACGTAAGCCACTGTCATCATTACTGCTTACAAAAAAAGGAAGTTAAAACAGCTGTCCTACACCCTGCCTCAATGTTCCCATCCCACTCTCCACTTGATCATGTCATCCACTCCTCCTCTCCTCATCTCCCTCCCTGCATTCATCCACTGCACATCAGCCCTTGCTCCAATCAAAATTGAGCCGCTAGCCGAGCCACAATTTAGTCAATGCACATGAGCACCCACCTCCGCCGCGGTTTACTAAGCGAGCGAATGAGAGGGAGAGAGATTGATTTATGTTTAACTAAAGTTTAAACTAAAGTTGCCGATACAACAGCACCATAAAACTCTGATTAGTCCACCGAACATATTTCAAATACCAGCCAACAAGCCGGGTTTACACAATCATTACTGCAGCTTTCATACAGTAGCTTATATTTGCAGAAAAGTAATACAGCAGGCCAAATACACCACAGACAGCCAACCACACACAAACACACACGCACGCATCCTCACACAGTATTCTTACTTGCACACATGGTAAAAATAATGTAGTCATATCTGTATATAACAGATAAAGTCTCCACAGGGAGTAAAAAATCATACATTGCTAACGTTACACTCAAATCACTAATCGCTACCAAATGTTGCGTTCTTCTTCTTCTGTGTAAATACTGCGGAAGTAAGGTCAAAAGTTTAATGTGTGCTGCGCCCATTGGCCGAATAGGATCACCTGTGTTTGCTTCATGTTTTTTTAGTCTAAAAATAGTTTGTTTTAGTAATGTATTTATTCATTTTTCAAATATAAATTATACTATTTACACACTATCAAAAATATTTTTTTATAAATAAACCACAGCAATTGGGGGTGCTATGGGAATCCTAGGGGTACCTACAGCACCCCCAAGCCCCTCCTTGGTGCCACCTATGAACACACACACACACACACACACACCCACACACACACACACACACACACACACACACACACACACACACACACACACACACACACACACACACACACACACACACACACACACACACACACACACACACACAGGGTAGAAAGATAAACCCAAACTGCAGGAGTAAACACTGCAGATGATAACACAGACATACACTCTTTATGTCCTATAAGATGCACAGACACACACACAGCTGGACATTCATTTCCCAGGCCTTAACCTTATTATTAACCTTTCACTCTTACATGTCTCACCCATAGCCTAACCTCAACCTGATTCTAATCTTGGCCTAAAATAGAGTCGTAACCTGAACACATGTTCCTATGACAGGGATCTAAATCTCAATAAAAGGTTCTTCTCGGACTGAAATACAGCACACAGTTCTCGTCTTTGTCATGGTTGGCCAGTGACCCCAGGAGAAAATGAGAGCAGGGAAGGCAAGGAGACAAAGAAGTAAAGCCAGAGAAGAGAAACAGGCGTGTGATGAGAGAGGCAACTAGGCAAGACAGAGTGGTCCCGCTTCAGTTAGCGCGCTAACGTGATCTGAAATGCTCCGTGCTAAAACAGACTTAATTAAGGGCGGTACAGTGCCTTTAGCTAAGCTAATGCTAAATGTAATGAAGAAAGGAACATGGAGGCCAATGCTAGTGAAAGTACTGCAGACAGTAGAATCTAGTTACTGGTGTGGAAGAGATCAGTGCTAAATGGCTTGTGAATTAAGCAATTTGCTCTCAAGTAACTAATGTTGTTGTCTTGGTGCAGCAGTAGAGCTCTGGGTAAACACATACCAGCAGATCATCAAGCCATGTAGGCTACAGTACATATACAAAAAGACACTCAAATAACCCAAAGAGACTTAAAGACCTATTTAAGCAAACATGTTAAAATAAAATGAAGGGATTTAGTATTTCTCTCTCAAACGTATTCCAGTCCAATATTTTTAACAGTGTGGAGAATTCTGTGAAACAGCCCTTCTTGTAGGGAATTTAAAATCTACAGAAAATATAACTGAACAGATAAATGAATAAATTAAACCTCTTTTACAAAGTTGTTTGGGGTCTAGTAAAATACTTGGGGCTGCACTGGAGAAAGTTTGCACTCCTCAGTATTTCTATAATTCTGGATACGACCCTGTGTCCTTGTTCATAGAAGTCACCCGGTGTGCATTTAAGAAAATGTGTCGAAATTACAGTACTGTGTGAGAAAACAAAGATGCTGGTGTGTGAGAGCGCAATAGCACTGAGTGGACAGTAAGGTTGAACCTCAACACGTGATGACGCATGATTCTGTTTGTGTGTTTGTGTGGTCGGTAACTTGTAGTGAGGCAGATTCCTGTCCCGCCTGTGAGCCGTCTCGGGGATTAAACGCTGACTTTGACTCGTTGGCCTTCCCTGACACTTCTCTCATCCCATTTTCTCACTTGCTCTACACCCCTCCCATCTAATCTGTCCCTCTTTCTCTCTGCCACAGGTCTTGTTTTTTTCTTCCACTCCATTTGTTTCCTGTCCCTTTCAGTAGGTTCTACCGTTTCTCTCTCCTGTCTCTCTGTGTGTGTGTGTCTCTCTCTCTCTCTCTCTCTCTCTCTGCTGCTTTGTGAATCTAAATAACTGAACACAAATTAACCCCCCCACACACACACACAGGCTGCTTCTAATGGCATAGTTGGACGATTGATTGCCTCCCATCACCAACATTGATTATATGTAGATAAGGGCACAAACACTCAGGTGCAAATACACAAAAGCACATAAACAAGTAAACATTTGTTTTAAGCATTAGACACAAACAGATATTACACTGGCTGAAAATGTCCTTTTGCTATTTGTTTCTTTTGCTTTCTGACTACGTCCACACTGAGCTGAACATGCTGTTTACATGTGAACTCCACTTAAGTTCACATTAGTGTTGTCAGGTTGTTTTTGTAGAGATCTCCATCCACACTGACACACCTTTCTGCTTTCTCCTCTTTGTTTTGGCTAAACAACACAACTGCGCATCACAGTTAGCATATGATACATAACAGCCAGCCCGGCAACATTGTTGAGTCTCAGCTGGTTTATTCTGTCGTCTCCTGTTCTCAACGGTCACTTATACTATGTTTCAGTACAGCCAATCCGACAATTTAGCTGCTTTCATTTACATCTTTTTTTCTATTCCTGCTAACATTTTTCTATTTCAAACAACTAAACAAGGACAAAGTAATGATTTGATCGAGGCCCATGAATGTAGTTCCTCGTTGTCCTTCGTCCATCAGATTTTATGATGGAGGAGTCATCAAAATAAACATAAATATAGTATAAATACTATTGTGAGATAGGCTATGTTGACATTTAAAGTGAGTGATTGCAGAAAAACTAAGGTCAACTTAAAGTCATGTTCTTAACTCTGAACTACCACACAGTCCCCAAACATGTCTAATCAGGCTTACATCCATTTTCCCTGACCACACAATAACCTGAGGCCAGCGTTTCTGGATTCATCCACAGTATACTCTGGCTGAACTGCTTCTCAGATGGTCAAATAACCTCTGGATCCTCTTCCCCCCTCAACTTTCCAATAGCAGATTTGTAACTTTTCAAAACTGTCAATCCAAAATTCACACCCCCATTACGCTGTGATTAGCCCGCTGTGTGGAGGTAGGAAAGTAGCCGGGGTTTTAGCTTCTTCCTCTATCTCTCTTTTTTTCTTTTGTTACACGTCTGTCACTTTTCATTTGAACAACTGAGTAAAACACTAGGACTGTCTTCCAAGAGAGACTGTCTGTAAATGTTAGGGCTGGGTACCGAACGTCGATACTTTTATGGCACCGAAAAAACTCCAATCCTATGAGTATCGAAAAATTATTTATCTTTCGGTGCCAAATTTCGGTTCCAAAAGCATCTGATCGCGTAAGCTTATCGGTCCTCTCTGCATATTGACACAGAGCGGAGCTCCGACACACACACACACACACACACACACACACACACACACACACACACACACACACACACACACACAGAGAGGTGCGGACGGAGTAAACTGTCTGCAGTTTTGTTGAAGTCACAGAGAGTCACGGTTGGTTTCCAAGTGTGGTTACAGTTTTTCAAAACTTCACGCAGACAGCGTTTGCTGCGATATGATATTAATGTCGAGCCGAAAGTGGTCGCCGTGCTGTTGACGTTACACTTCCTCTTAGACAAGCAGGCACAACAGTGGTTTCTCTGCCCTGATGACTGACTGACAGGCTGAGCTTGTAAGGCAAGGCACTTGTAATAATGTTACTCTAAGTGAGCAGTTTTACCAGAATGTTTTAATTTTGATAACTTTTTTGATTCACAATTAAGGTGGAAAATAAAAGCTTTGTGTTTAATGTATTTTTGTTGATGTTGAAATGGATTTTAAAACATATGGTATCAAAAAAAGTATTGTTAGGAACCGGCATCGAAACTGAGGTAGCAAAATTGGCACCGGATCGAAAGATTTTGAACGATGCCCAGCCCTAGTAAATGTGCACAGTTATCCCCATATTTACACGGTATTACGTCTTTCCCCCTTTTCTATAATAGCTGGCTTTTCCCTCTGCCTTCCAGTGTGGCCCCTCGGAACGGCTAGAAACACTTTTCATGTGGTCGGAAGTGGTCAGACAACACAATGTTTAATTTAGTTCTGATTGAGCATCATCTGACCCTTAGAGTGGAGGTAGTTTAACTCTGTGATTTTCTGCCCCAAAGGTTGGCATCTACAGTAAGTGAGAACTTGATAGTTTGTTGTGCTGTGAAGTCCCATAGAAAGCGAAGACTAGGGACTGAGAGAACAGGGCGAGCCAATCCATCTATTGTGGTCAAACACAGAGACAGAGATAGTTGACTGTGCACACACACACACACACACACGTATGGTACATGCTGCACATGCGCAGACACATGACATTCAAGCCTAATTAAGGTTGACACTTCATTGGAGATACATGGTGTGCTAAGCAGCCCTTGTGTGCATGTGCATGCGTGTGTGTGTGTGTGTGTGTGTGTGTGTGTGTGTGTGTGTGTGTACATGTCTGTGTGGGCGAGAGAAAGAGAAACAGAGAGCTAGGATTATGTATGTGGTGTGTGTGTGGTTGTGTGTGTTTGTGTGTGTGTGTGTACCCAATCTTTTAGCCTGTTAATGTTTTAGTTGGGTGAATACACACGGGAGAACCAGCCTGTGTGTGCAAGGCTTGAAGAGCTCATTACAGCATTTGTGTGAATATCTCTAAAAGGATGTTTGACTCCTGTCTGGCTAGGATTTGTGTGAGTGTGAGTGAGTGAGTGAGTGAGTGAGTGAGTGAGTGAGTGAGTGAGTGTGTGTGTGTGTGTCTCATTGTGTTGTATATGCGTATGTGCACTATTCATGAACTGATTAATTTTTGAGCCCTCATTTTAGAGGTTTTCTTATATTGATTTGGTTTTATCTTTGACGTGACTTATTTTCACTGCAGGTATGTTTAAACTACTCTCAAAAAGTGTTTGCAATCATGTGGATCAATATGAGGTTAAACTTAAAGAAATACTTCACCCTCAAAATGAACATTTGCATATAAATGAATCACATCCTGTTACTTTGAATTCTTGAAGAAAAAGGCTTCCAAAATGATGTCTGGAGGCATTCAAGAATTCAAGGTAACACGGGTTGAGTAATTGATATAAAAACTATAATTTTGAGGTTGAAGTATTCCTTTAATGCACACACACACATGCACTGTCCGCCTGAAACATTTCTGTAATTCAAGCTCCTCCCCTACAATTGCTTAGCTGTCTCACTTTCTCCTTTTGTTCTCATCCATCCTTTTCTCCGTCTCCTGTCCCACTCCTCCCCCCCTTTGCATTGCTGTCATGACAGGAAGACTGACGGATGCACGAAGACAGACAACCCCCTTTGCACAAGTCAAAGGCCACATATAGACGGGCACAAACACACAGAGACAGGCTTACGCAGTCATGAAAATACACTTACTTTATGCATGCACACAATTGCAGACATAGACATAATACATACAGGCACACATACATCATGAACAAGATTCAATATATAGTTAAATAGGCACAAAGACTAAAATAAAGACACACGTGAAAATATACACACACATACAGAAATTCCCACACATAAATACACACATACTATGGGGCCAGACTGAAGAAGCAGGATGAATACTGGTGGGTTGCCCAGTATGTGGGTTGATTGGAGCGTCAGAATGTTACAGCTTTATAAATTGACCAACATGACTCGCTAAGATGAACCAACTGCTGGCTGCCTGTGTGGTTTCACCAGCCCTCTCCTTGTCTCTGTGTGAGACTGCTAACGGCAAACACACATGAAATCTAATGCAATAATTGCTCCTAGGTTATATTCATAACACCGGCCAATATAATGCACTACAGCTCAAAAACACCAGAAAGTACCAACAAAGCCAAAAAAAATAACCATTGAGTGGAGTGAACACAGTGTCAATAAAAAAATAAAATAAAATAACTACAGGCTTCACCATGAAATAAATTGCCATTGCACTGGATTGCTTCAATTTTCACCACATTTCAAACAGACTGCCTGTACCTGTATTTTCAACAATAGAGCACTCTACAGTGCATAATATTGCTTTAAATATCACTATTTGCCAGGTGTCACTCATATTGTCACAGCAGGGGCCCTGCTGTTTCCTGTTCTGCTTTGTGCATTTGCTGCAGTAAGCAAATGTTACTTGTGTATACAAATTCAACACTTCCATCGTAGCAACACGATGAATCAATTTTGGTTGTGAGAAAGAGGAAGAAAAACATGAATCCCTGTATAGGTGTTAGATGAAGATGTGCAGTCTAAGATAAACCTCAAAATCTTTAACATGTAATGCAATACCATATCCCTCCTGTGGACGTAGAGAGGACAAAGAGGGCAGTGTTGCTGCAGAATCTGCAATAATCACAGCTGCTCACAATGGATCTATGCTGTTTGTAAGGTCTGTATCTGGACACAATACCAACAATCTTACAAGAGGAACAGTGTGTGTTACATTGGTTGCCAAGTTGCACATGTCTGCCCACAGCTCAGTAAAACTGTAGTTGGTGTCCAGTGTTCATCTGGCTGTGTTGATTATCTGTACATACCAACACTCATATTATCATCCCATTTCTTTCATCACACCCTCCTGATATAGCGTTTGGCACAGGTTTGTTCTATGTTACTGGCCAGTTAATGAAATATGTGAAAGTGATCAAAATGTGTGCTCGGGAGCTGGCAGCCAGAATATGTTAAATGATGATGCTGATAATGCTGAAACTGATATCAGTGGGCCAAAACTGAGACATATGGTATACAAAACATTGCATAAATGAATTAGTGCTGTGTTCATAAATGGATTTGCTGGTCTGTATGCAGTAAGTATTAGATTTTAAGTGCAGAATTGCAGTGCCTGGCCACCAAACCTAATGCAAGCAATGAGCTTCCAAAGTCATTATTGGCCCATGTCGTATTATGTAAGAATCTCATTTACTGTTGTACTTGAGTCTGCCAGTAGTTATTGAGTAGCAAAGTAATTGATGAGGCGGTGCCGGGAGGATCCTCGAGGACATTGACAGCTACAGTTGTGCCCTGTGTTAAACAGTATGCAAATTGCAACAACATATATTTTAGTGCCGGTGCTATTACTGGTACCATTACCTGCTCTATGATTTTAGTTTTTTTTAAAAGATTCAAAGTGCAGAAAAAAAGGGAAACATTAAGGAAAAAGGGCAGAAAAAGAAACTTCCCATGTGGAATCATTACACACGCACTTTCAAACAATTATCAATAAGAAATCTAATCACACTGAGAGAGTAATGCAATGCAAGTGTATCTCCATAGCACAGGTCTTACACAAAACCTAAGTGCTTTACTCAATGCTTTAAAACAAACATTAAAATGCTAATTAAAAGACTATAACATTTTTTAAAGGAAAATAAAAGGTTAAGAACAGAGACATAAGATGGTTCATGATTGGTATTAAAGGTTCAGTCACTTTTCTTGGACTCCAGCAGCAGCATTCTGAATTAGCGGAGAAAAGACCATTACAGTAATCGAACCTGGTGGAAATGAAAGCAAAAGCAAAAATTAGGTTTCTCCAAACCCTGCCTGGACAAGAAATCTCCTGGTTATTTCTACGTTTTTAAGATGGTAGGATTAAGACTTTTTAATTGATTTGACGTAGCTATTAAAAAGATAAACCTCCAAGATTACTGACTTGGTTTTTGGTTTTCAGAGACAGAAAGTCGAGATGGGCACTAACTCTAATGGTACATATCCACAGGGATAGTGATTTTCACACTTCCCTTTCATTGTCCATGTAAGCAGCCTAGCAAGGCATTCTCGTACAGCTCCTTATGTGCCAAAAAATTTGCTCAGTTTTATCTACATTTAGCTAAAGAAAGTACAGGCACATCCAATCATTTATTTTTTCAATGCCCTTGCATTTGTTGCTTGGTGACAGAGCAGGGTAAATTTGGTTGTCGTCTGCATATTTATAATAGTTTGTTACTGTTTTTAATGTGGTCTAATGGAAGCATGTAAATGTTTAAAAAGAAAGAAGGTCCAATCACTGAGCCTTGGGGAACACCATACATCATGTTGGTGTGCTCAGAGTAGTTGGGGTCAGGTTTACATAAGTACAAGTTGAATTTGAAGTCTTCACAGGAAGTGGGTAATGAATGGTGTGCTGTCTTCCTTTGAGACTCAAGACTTAAGTTCTAGATAAAGTCAATTTGGTTTAGTCTACATTATGAGAGGTATATGTTGTTGTTGGTGTTCACACACTCACTCTATGCATGCTGAGCTTGTCAGTGTGAAACTACATTGAGCTGTATCTATGAGCTACTCAGTGCTGCACCCCCCCCCAGAGAGGCACAGTGTTCTCACCCGGACACACACATGCAAGTACATTCAAGCACATGCACACCACAGGGGCCCACAAACTCATCACAAAAGCATATAACCCACTGTCTGAGCGTCTCTCACACACACAGTGTTGAATCCACCTATATCCTTACTTTTCCATCTAGATAGAGTAACGCTACAGTAGCCTCCAATTCCATTTTCTGCACTGACTCTCGCCAAACCCCTCCCTTCCTCGCTGTTCCCGTCTCTCACTCCTTTCCACTTTCTCTCCCTTTCCCTCTCTACATCCCTTTCAGCGCCCCCATATTCCCTCCTTCTCCTCCCCTCTCGTAGGTCACCTCTTATTTTCTTTTTTCACTCTCAATCCAAGTCTGTTAACAGCTCCCTTGTTGCATTTACTCCCTATCTCGCTCTCTTTCTTTTGCTCTTTCTGTATGGTCCAGCGGGGCTACCGACAGTAACCACAGTACAGTAGGTTGCAATTAATCTTTCAAATAATTATTTCTTTCCAGACAGCGGACACACATGCAGAGAGGGAGGGAGCTGAGGAAAAGGGGGGATGGAAGGATAGAAGGAACCAGAAATGTGAGATAGATGGAAACAGAAGCAGACACCAGAGAGAGCAAGTTTTAAATATGATGAAAAAATAAACTTCTGGCCATGTGTCAATCCCAAGCCCATTTGTTTTCTTCTCTTTCCATAATATTCAGAAACTCCAAGCACAGCGGAGGGGCTACAGTCGCTGGTTGCCAAATCAGTTTCAACACCCCACAATCTCAGAAGGGATAATTAATCAGAGATTAATGCATTAAACATGAAGTCCACATTTTCAATATACACCACGGCTCCATATGACTTTCATTGTTGAACAGTGGCAGCCAGTGTATTCTCTGTATGAAATAAGCCATTCAAAAATGCTTGAGACAGTGTACTGATTGACAATGACTCAAGGTTTGAAGGAACAAAAATTCTCCTCCACTGTAGCTCTCGTTTTAGTACTTACTGGGTATTTCATTTTTAGAGCATTGTGAGCAATCATTTTCAATCTTTTTTGAGGGTCAAATGGTTAGTTAGCCTAAGCTTTTCTTTGCTTGTCAATTATTTAATCTAGATTTCGGTAAAGTGATCGAAGGTTATTGTACTATTATGCACATTCTACATGTATTTGTAGGCTGTATTAGGAACATGTCTACTTGATAGAGTAGTGAAATTCAAAAGTGAGAAAGGCATTTTAGTGACATTGTTAGCAGCGCACCTCACAACATCACAGCATGGCTAAGCTAACATATTAACCCAGAGTTCATGAGGGTTACCTTGGATTTCTAACTCATTTAAACTAATTTGATGCAAGCTATCAACGTTATGAAGTTCATTTGAGTTAATTTTAAATCATCACCACTCACTTACACAAGGTCAATTTAGTTGCTGTTCTGGAGCTTTCAATCATTTATTTAACTTTATAAGGGTACATTGTGGTGAGATTATATTCTCAACCTGATATTTATGGATGTGCATACATCACCAATGCGGTTTTGATCACAAATAAGAAACTGAAGGCCAAACTATTCTTACAGGTAACATAAAAGTTACTGATGATGGTAACGTTTGCTTGGGTTTGATTTTGTTGGTCAATGTGTGACTTTACTGTACATAAGATTTAATATAATTTTCTAAAAATAAATTTGCAAATATATACAAATTATCCATTTGGTGATCAACTTATCTAGGCCTTGTAACAAGTCAGAGCAACGACAAAAACTGTCAATGTTGTACCAAATGCAATAATTCATATCAATGTCATTCACAGAAGCTGCAACCTGTTAAACTGGGGTTTTGTGGCATGCTGAGCTGTGCTAAATTGTGCATGACCATCTTCCCGACTTTGCAGTGTCTTTTAATTACACTATTTAATTAGTGTTTATCCCTTTAGACATATTGCCTGAGTGTCTTGGCTTTTTGTTACACAAGTGAAATATGCCCTTGTAACATGAAGTCCTTTCCCATGCTTGCAAGTGAAGGAAGTGTAATTAACTCCAATTGTGATTCATTTAATTTAATTGGAGAGGTAAACATACAGCCAAGAGTTGATCTAAGAGGTTACATGAGATGAAAGTGAAGAAGAGAAGAAAGGAAAGGACAGAGTAGAGCTAAACGATTTTCTGACGTTTTTATTACAATGTTGAAAAACCAGCTGCCGAACTGCGTCATGCCAATATTTACATCATCTGGATGGCACTTCACAGTCTGAAACTTGCATGTTATGTTCATTTGGCACAAAGTACTTAATAAAAAAAGAAAATAGCATGTTTGGTAAAAGGAAAGCCAGAGACAAGGAGAGCAAGATTGATAACAAGAGGCCAAACAACAAAATGAGAAAGAGCAAACAGGGAACAAAGAAGAGAGGAAGAAAGAGGCAGGAGCGAAAGAAAAAAACAATGAAAACAGATTAGCAAAGAAAAGAGTGAGAACAAAGAAATCAGCTACTGTATGGGGAGCAGAGCAGAACAAGACAGGAACAGTGGAATCAAGGAGTGTGAGGGGAAGCAGGTGTAGATGAGGAAAGGGAGAGATGAGGGATTACAGAGAGATAGTGTGAGACACAGAGATGTTGAAGAGGTCACTCTTCGCTCTTATTGTCTGCAGAAGACAATCATGGCTCACAGCAAGTCTGTATGCGTGATGGTGTAATGTGTAAACATCTGTGTGAATGTGTCTATGTGGGCTGACAGCTCCTTTCTCATCACTACAAGGAATAGTAGGCATGAATTTGTACAGAAGGGAAAGGCTAAGAAACCATGATGCCAACAGGCAAGGAAAGGAACAATATGGTGTTGTACATCAGAGAAAGACACACAAGAGACATAACATTTTTGGGCATCTGATCAAGGCTTGTTCAGAGTAACTTACAGTGAGTACACTATTGCCAAAATTCAAAACATCCAAGTATAATCCGATGGAAAGAGGCCAACAGAGCGAGACAGACACATTGTTTGCTCTCGGTGCCACAAATTTGGCGAAAACAAGCAAAAATTTAACTTGAGCAGGATTTTTATCTGCTGCAATAAAGTGAAAGACAGCAGCGCCAAGCAGGAAGCTTTCCAGGCATCCATAAATGTATACCTTCAGATTGTATATAGCAAAAATTTTCTAGCACCTGCAAGGAGCGCCCTGGGGACGGAGAGACTTAGATACTGTGTGAGGTGAGCGGGACAAGTGCATGCCGGAGTTCTAAAAACAAATTGAAGTTAGTTATTGTAGTTTGTCCAGCTGAATTGGTTGATTACCGATCAGGCCTATGGGAGACCGGGGTGAGTGGGCCTTTTAAAATACAAATGATACTTTCCATGTCTGCATAGCCGCGAGGGTACATTTTTTCATCAAGTTATTTAAAGCTACATTTCCTGAAAAAGGAGACTTTTAATGGTGAATGCCAAACATGATATAAAAGAATTAAATCGCTCAAGGTTCTTTATTTCAAGTAGTTCTAATTAAACAGACATAAAAAAAAAAATTACTTAAAGCCGCTGCATTAAAACACTATTTTTATTTTTTTATTCAGATTCAAAATGCAAGTACCTTTTACCCTACTTCCCTGTGTGAACGCTCAGTCAGGCGTGCAAAGGTCAAAGCCACACTGACCTCACCAAATATGGAAGAATAAAGTTCTTGTATTCTTTGAATGAATTATAGAAAAAGGTGGTAAAGGTCATTTTCTTTCCAGCGGCAGAGCCAGAGATGCAAGACAGAGAGACAGTGTCGGCAACAGTATGTGGATTGATTAATTAAAGATCTTTATCATTCATTCCACTGACAGAAAGAGAAAGAGGAGACTGCGCTCCGGAAAAAGAGAGACGATTGGAGGAAGTGAGACAGAGAGATGAGGGAGCTGGGAGGTAAGCCAATAGAGTAATAGAGAGGAAAAGATGGATAGATGGCTATTCCGGAGGGGTAGATAGATGTTGATAGTGTTGAAAAAAAGAAACGTGACGTTGATGTGGAAGCGAGGAGGGCAGATGTGAACGGAGAGAGAGGAAGAAATGAGGCGACATGTAAGGATTAGGGGAAGTGTAAAAAAAGACTGGATGAAGGTGTGCAAGGGAGGGGGGGGGAGTCGGGGTGAGAGGGATTTTTACCTCTTTCCCATGATGGAGTGACGAGAGGTGGAAGGCGGAGAAGAGAACGGAAGTTGTAATTAATGGAGTAGACAGAGAAGGAGGTGGGTTGAGAGCTCGCGTCGCTAAAAAAAAAGGAATAGCAAGTCTTCACCCTCTCTCAAATGGATGTTAAGGCTACCTGTATGTGAATTTTAAGATAATGCAACCTTATTCCAATTATACAAATGTTTGCTCGCATTTACATCATCATGTAAGAAGTGGTTACAAATTATCCTCATTTGCACGGCACTTTAAGTGTTCACTGTAATCCTTTTATTTATTTTTTTTACATTAAAGTAAGTTTGTGTTCCTATGCAGTCAGGTAAATGGCTTCATGGGCACAAACACTCCATATCATTACTACAATTATCATCAGCAATCCTCCGACGTTTTATCCACAGTTTCAATTTTTGCCTGGTTTGTGCAATAGCAGCAATGTGCTAATTGCAATACACAGGAGGTTATGTAGCCTAACACCTCCTTATGTCCTTATCTAGGCCAAGCGTTTACAACGCATCTGGCTTAGATGACAAAATAAAAAGGTAAGCCGTGCAGATTATCATGCTGCCATCACCCATAACAGAATTCTCCACACAAAGACACAATTCTAATATTCACTAAACGCTCTTCAAACCCTGCTGTGACTACAGTCAGCACTTCCCAAATTTACACCTACCTGCGCCTCAACCCACAGGACTGCAAAAGACATTTCTGAGCATCAACATCATGAATCTCCGTGCTACTATTCGCTGACTTCGCTGGCTCAGAAGTACTACCTCAGCAGCTGAAGAAACACAGTAGTACCAACAATCAATGTTCAAACTGATGTTTAACCCTGCTGGCCTGAAAGAGATTTACAGGAACTCTGCAAACTGTGGAATCTTTCTACAAGCATCTTTTAGTTTCTGAATTGCTTGCAGCTCCAGTACAGCATGCTCTCCTAAGCTGAAGTATATGAATACATAGCATCGCTCTCCATCGCCCCCAAGCTCTCAGTGTGTTTGTTAATGAATGGCTGTGTGAGAGGTGCTACAGGAGTACTTAGGATTCAGGTCAACATCACTTGACCCACACGGGCAGGTCGGCTGAATAGCCCGGGTAACAGACTGGCTGTTGAATGAGAAAAGTAATTATCAAGAAGTAACTGGCAGGCAGAGAGAGATGTTTTGTTACTGAGACTCTGATCTTGCTCTCTTCTCACTCTCCCGTCTTGCAGCTCCTCCTTCCTCCTCCCCGGTTCACGCTCTCATCCACCTCTGGCATCACTTTACTCATTTACTCCCACTCCTCTCTAGCTCTCTTGTGTTTTTTTCTCCTGGGGTTATCTCATTTGTTCCTGTTCTATTTGCAACTTGAACAGATCACTCGTTTACATGGCTCTTCATCTTTATTTTCGTCTTTTCCATCTTTCTTGTCTTCTCATTCTGCCATTTATCAATCTCTTTCTCTCTCTCTCTCATTATTCTCTCTCATCATTTCATTTTATCCTCCTCTCTCTCAATCAACTTCTAGCCTTGAGCCATTTTCTCCCCATCTGCAACGCCGCTGCTGACTCCTTCTCTCCTTTCCTTCTTACCTGCGCTTTCTCTCTGGCGATTACAGATGATTTCAACAATTGAATGACTCTCACAGAAAAAAAGAAAACAAAAATCATTAGTAAATCAAAGGAAGTTTTGCAGGGGCATCAGGAAGTAAATTAATGCAAAAAGTAGAATATCTATATAGCTGAATTGCATAATCATCTTCTTGACTCACTCTTCCCTTCCTCCCTTTGTCCCCTCCTCACCTCCCTCTATTTCTACCCCTCCCTTCCTCCCTCCCTGCTGCAGGACAGGTGCCAGGTCTCATTAGAAAGTGTTGGCCGACATAGCCTTCTCACTGAGCTCACCTGCTGTATCTATCTCTCCCTTGCTCCATCTTGTCCTGACCTCTCACCTGTCACAGTGAGAGAAAACGCTGTTCGCACTGCACACAAACTGACACAAAATATCTCTGACACGGCCCCTCAGGCTCAGACAGTGCACCAATTTTTCCTCATTCTAAAAACTGGTCTCACACACTACATTGCCCGTGCAGCAAGGTCCACATGATACCCCATGTACAAAAATGTACACGGTGGTCTCAAACCCAGAAAATGTACTCATACCTGATCTTAAACTGCTGTTTGTACCCTCATTTTCAGATAACACATCACCTGCACACAGTGAATTGCACATGAACAGGCCGCTCATCGGAGATCACGTAAACACATGTGCGATCCGCACTGCACACAAACTGACACAAAATATCTCTGTACACCTTGTGACCACAGCTAATGCACGGCCCCTCAGGCTCAGACAGTGCACCGCCAACAACCTCATTCTAAAAAACTGGTCTCAGATGCTCACACTATACAACCTCTCCCCTCGCACACTGTCTCTGTGGGCCACCGACTCAAATTGGGAGCCTGCCAGCAGCAAGGTCAGGGTGGGTGTAATAATATTACACATGGTGTAACATAAACACACCATATCAGCCCATTACAGCCAGCCAACCCTTAACGTGTATTTCTTTAACGTTTGTAAATAACCTCGGAATGATTGTGGCTGCATTAACAATAGAGTAGACCAGGATGATTAATGTTGTTTAAATTACGTTTTGGCCATGGCTTCATTTTAGGTCTGGGTTCCTTAAATGCATCCTTGACCACTTCGCTGTTAAGAATTTAAAAAGGTCACAGCAGGATTGGGACAGGATAGCTACTCTATATCTCCCTGAGTTTGGACAGAGATGGGAGTTGCCCTTTTCTCATGGAACAATGTACAGACAGATTTGAAATTGTCAGAGGTGTTTGAGTCAGTTTGCTAGTTTTAAAGGATCTGGACATAGCATTGTTGGCCAATGTCTAAATGAATAATTATATAACTTTATTTTGATAGTGTTGTATATTAATATTTGCCTATTTAAGAATTTATTTAGTATAGTAACAATATGTGCTGCCCCCTTGGCAAGGTCCCTCTTAAAAAAAGGAGACCTGAGCAAGTAATGGTCTCCCATACTCCACCACTAAGGTCGACATGAGCAAGCACTCGCATTCAAATAATTACATTTAATACAATGTGTGCTGTACTTTAGTCTTATTATAGTGTGGAATTTACATCATTGAATACTATATATCTTTCTATTCTTCTAAAATGTATTTGTTATGGTCAACGACTGCGGTTTGAATCCAGCCAGGGACTTTTGTTGGTTGTTGTTCCCTATTCTGTACCGTTTACTGTTGCATAAAAGGTGTACCTGCCTACTGTTTTTTCTTTGAATGTAGACGACATTGACAACATGACACTCCCTCTCAGAGCAGGAAAGGTTCCTGTTAGTGTATAATGGAGTGCCATCTCATAGGGTAGTTATTGTTAAAGGTTTTTACTCTAAATCAATCATTATTTTATCCTCCTCTCTCTCAATGAAGTGCGAGCCTTGAGCCATTTTTTCCCCATCTGCAACAGCGTCGTTGGCTGGTGGCTCCAATTGTTTCAATTTTCTTTAAGCAAAAAGATGAGGGATTTTACAACAAACATAATAAAAATATTAACATATGGCAAGGTTTGAGCTTCAGGCTTACCAAGAGCTGGTATCATCTAATCATAAAAGAAAAAACAGGCATGCACTTCGATACCCAAAAACATCTTCTTCTACTTCTTTATTATTTCATATACAAAAGGTGACAATGAAAAACAAAAAAACATGAATTAAAGGTGAACAATTCCATCATAAGATGAGTGTTGGCAAAACTTACAAACCATGTATGCATGTAGAGATTAAAAAGTTCAGCAGACAAACAGCAAGGGCCAATAAAAAGAAAGCGGTAGAAGGTGTGCAAACATTTTGCCTCTCACCACAATCTCTTCCCTTTTCGCAATACAAAGGCTTTCTTTGTCAGAGCATACTGTGCCTTTTCATGGACTATTCTCGTGATTTATTAGTTTTTTTTTTTACAATGTAATTTTTATTTGTATCTCAGTACAGTGTTTTTCCCTTACTATGATAACCTTCTTTTGATAACATCATGTGCTTTTTGATTTCTTAATTATAACTTTCATGCATTCTTGCTTTTTGACTTTGCATAGCATCTCTTCATTCCAGAAAACAGATTACAGTCTTTGAGCCTTGCAACTGTTGAAAAGAAAAAGAATTGTGTAATTCATTTTGGTGGCACAGTGAGTGCATGAGTGAGATTTCTAGTGTATGATAATTACATCTGGAGAAAGACCTGAGGCGTCAGTGTTAGACTTTCGCGCCTTGGTTATAATTGTTGTAATGGATGCGGTGCTGGTTAGGCAGACAGGCAGGGTTTGGGTCTACGGGCCTGTCTCAACCCGACGACTGGGTGGCAGCTCTTTTCATGCCGTCCTCTAACTGTCACCATCATGCACCCACTCACGCAGAACCCAAATTATAACAGCATGAAGCCATGTGACTGCATGGATTTGTGCAGTGTGTGCGTGAGAGAGGAACAGAGTGTGAGAAAGTTATCAGTGTGTGTGCCTATGTATGAGAGAGAGAGAGAGAGAGAGAGAGCGAGAGAGAGAGAGAGAGAGAGAGAGAGAGAGAGAGAGAGAGAGAGAGAGAGAAATATGACAAAAAGGTTAGGGCTAAACTACATCTCTAAATTTGGCATGAGCTCAGATCAAAGGACTGCAATGGTGGAGAAAGGGAGAAAGAGAAGGGGAAACAATACACGAGCAACAAAGCTCCAGAGTTCTATGCTCCCCACTCCATCTTTTTCTCCTTTAAAATTCCTTGTTATCTTCTTTTAGAGTACTACCACAGTAGGCCATATTCAGAAATGCATCATTTTTTCTTTGTTTTGATGTCTGTCCACACTTAAAGAGAAGTTTGTTCAAAACAAATTTGAAAGCGCTAGCGTTGTGTTGGGTAGTACATATTAAGTAAACATGTACATGAGTCATTAGGAGACGTTTGCGTGCTGGATTGACGTCTTTCAAACTCACCACCTAAGAGGATTTAGATCAACTAATCAGCCTGTTGACATTGTTGACATTTGGGAAGTTTGGTGCAACCTACAGTATATGGTTATGACATCCTTACTTACCGTACGTAGAGTGACGTTCACTCGCATCTTCAGAGAATAATAATTCCAGCCTTTGTGTGGAGAGGGAGAACTGAGCTATCACATGTTTCGGAGTGAAAACACTAGTCCGGACGCCTGTCGTTTTCACACGTAAACAGTACAAATTTAGATGGCGTCATAATTTCTGTCTAACCTCTTTTTTCTCTGTCTGCCTCCCTCCATCATCTGTCTTC
Organism: Perca flavescens; assembly: GCF_004354835.1. Lineage (NCBI taxonomy): Eukaryota > Metazoa > Chordata > Actinopteri > Perciformes > Percidae > Perca > Perca flavescens. The sequence continues at coordinate 15,406,483 of NC_041336.1, read as the reverse complement.
CCTTTGAACCTTTCTGCCCCATCCCAACTCCCAAATGGTTATGTAATTCATCACGCTGCCTGTGTCTCTCTGTTTCCCTCTTTTTCCCTCTCTCGCTCTCCGCCCGACTCTCTCTACACGGGTGGAACAAATGGAGATCAGTCGGACTAATGCTGAGTTAGGCCCCTCGTTGCTCTGACAAAGCTACAGCATTACCCCTCTCATTTAACCAGCGCTCTGATCCACAGGCTTACTCAAACATGCACGCTCACACGCACATGCGCACGCACACGCACACGCACACGCACACAGTTGAAAAGGCACACTTTATCTCCATTTCGCTCTTGAGTACTCTTAGATACTCATGCACACACATGTCCAGAGCATTTCATGCATTCTTTTCATGCATAAGTGACATTTCAGTCTGAGAAGTACTCACTAACTTTTTGCTGAGCTCTGGGAAAAATAATTGTGACAACAAGAAACAATCTTAGCCAAATTTGTGGACGGTAAAAAAGTATTACTTACACTGTGGATGTACTAAAAATTGTATCCAAACTGTCATTTTAAACATTAAGATTTACAGACCCACTCTATGGCATAACTTTGACCATGAAGTACTGTACTTGCCACAGTTGTGCACACAGTGTTCCTACGTGATGTCTTTATTTCAGGTTTTTGCCTCTAAATAAAGTGGTATAGAACTTGTTTAAGGTCTGTTTACAACCTTTTTGAGTGTGTTTATTGCACCATAAGACTTCATCAACTTTATTGAGTGCAATGTCATGATATAAGTGGTAGAAATTATGAAAAAGGAGACCCAAGTTGTCACAAACAGGAATTATCCTTTTAAAACATTCAGTGTGTCTGCACACACGTAACAGGATTTACCCTTATTATTACCTCTAGCACTGCTTTTCTTTGTTTTAGCTCCAAATCATGTCCTTTTCTAACACAGTGTAGGAAAAGGAACACACACACACATGCCCCCAACCCCCCCCCCCCCCCCCACACTGATTGTTGTCAAAGTTGACATCAGCACACAGACAATAGGAATTGTGTGATTCTGAGCCTAAGGGCATCAGAGTACTTCAAGAAAAGGAAGGCATACACACATTCCTGAATAAAGGCAGGGTAACACAAACACACACTCAAGCACATTAGTAAGCCCAACTTTATGTATACAGTGGAGACATTTTTACTATAGAAAGAGTGCTTCGGTTTTGAAATGTCAAGATAAAATGCTATGACAGTGGTGTAAGAAAACATGAGTGAATGTTTGTAAAATGGAGAGAAAAGAGAGAAAGAGAAGGGGGACTTGCAAAAAAAGTCCATGTATATTTGATTGAGAAAGGAAATGCAGGGAGATGAAAAAGGAAAATGAGGAAAAGAGAAAAAAGATGATGGAGAGTTACAGTAAATTGGCAGGGCCGCTTCTGAAAGCACGCTCTAGGGGAGAAGGAGGGAAATAGAGTGAAAGACAGAATAAGAGGCAGAGGCTAGGGAGTCGGAGAGAAGTGCAGCAGCACGAATGGATTGTTAGCTGGTAAACGACTGTCACTTTCTTTTGAGAGATAAACAGATTTGACACCTCCGCATTCTTCCTCTGTCCTCGTGTCCCTTCTTTTCTCTGACTCTGACATGGCCTGACAACCCTTAAAAAAAAAAAAATAAATAAAATAAATAAATTACTCACTCTCTCCCTCTCTGTTTCCTGCGGTTCTGTACCATCTCTCACTCCTCTGTGGCGTTATTTTTCTTTCGTTTTTCTTCTGTCAGATATGTGCGACAAGCTCGCCCTTCCGGCAAAAATGTGACATATAAGAAGAAGAAAAGGAAGAACTACATGAATAAAGGCCCCATTTTAAACACACTCCTTTTCTTTTCCTCACTTGCTAGGGCCTTGTGACGAGATTAGAGGAGGTAGGAGGGTGGGGGGGGGGGGGTCTTTTTCCCGACATCTGGAAGAGTTAGAAAGGGATAGAGAATAGAAGGGAGCAGTCGAGATGGAGAGTGTAAACGACACAAAGAGGAGGATCAGAGAGGAGGGACGCGTGGAGAGTCGGAAAGGGGGAGATCAGTGGAGAGATGAAGAAAAGAGGACTTAAAGTAACACATGCGTTGATGCAGAAGGCTTGTGATCAGCTGTCACATGGGATCTGTGAGCCGAGCATGTGTGCGCACCTGCCCACACACACATTGTCCTTACAAAAAAGCCTGTAAATACTTAAAAAAAGCTTCACACACACACACACACACACACACACACACACACACACACACACACACACACACACACACACACACACACACACACACACACACACACACACACACACACACACACACAGAAAGTGAGTTGTTAATCATTCCCATCATGACCGCTGCCTTCAGAGTGAAAGCAGTGTTGTGGACTGGCATTGACCAAAGAGACAAACATACCAAAATAGATATAAGGAATAAACAGAGGCTTGTTTTATCAGGATGAAAGAAAGGAGATAGGAAAATATGAAAAGAGAGTGGAGGGAAGGAGAAAGAGAGAGAGCAAGGGCGAAAAGATGGAACAGCAGCAATCGTTCAAATAAATGTGAAGATAAATGAGAAGATGGAATACAGGAGGTCTGAATGCATTACAGCGGTATGGTTTCTGTGTTCTCTGCCTGTGATAAAGGAAGTTGTTCTGCTGTGATAGTGAAGCCTCTGGAGGAAAGATGGCAAAATCTAAACAATGTGAAAATTAGGCCATGCAAACACTCGCAGACACACACGTATACAACACATGCATGTGTGCTCTTCTACTCGACACATGTTACCCACTCAAAGGGGATCGCAAGAAGCACAAAGCAAGTATCATAACTCCCCACAAACAGCCTCACAAACACGCACATTCACACTCCGGCTGTTTATGTAGGCAGTGGCAGGAATAAATAAAAGGCAAGCATCTAACAAATAAAATGAATTTTTAATGAATGGAGCCATTTGAATTAGCTCTGTCATTAAGTAAACAGGAACAAGGCAGAGTTTGAAATATTCATGTTGGGCCCTGAATTCACTAGGCTGTAAGGAGGTGTTGTCCCCCAGGGGTCCCCATTCAGATCTGGGACAACAC